>NC_142929.1:124088243-124270743 GCF_046866305.1 Octopus bimaculoides | reverse complement strand
TGTAAGGTGACAATTAAGAGAAGTGCTCGAGTAATAAAGCATGAAGCACTCCTTAACAACACCTCAGGTAAATTTAGATATTCCTTTATTTCCTTGTATGCATACATACGCATATATATATATATATATATATATATATATATATATACACGCACACACCTTTATAAGTGATTCGTGTGTGACTTAAACGTGTTCAACAAGTCTACCGGAATTAATTAACTTGAAGGTTGGTATAAACCATTTGAGGAAATTTATCATACCCTCATATACTAAACATCGAATTATCTTAGAATCTTATACCGCACACACCTAATATTTGGGAAGGTAATAAAACAATTCGGTAACTAGAAGAATACGGGATAATTGCCTTTAGTAAAATAATAAACCTGAAATTCAGTCGACAAAAGTTTCTGGTAAACATAAACATCGTCACTCGTAGTGTTGTTTCTAATTTGAAACTGAAATAATTAAATTAAACATTGCTTCAGAAATGATATATTCTATCTTCTAGTACACTTACCATATGTTCTGGACTCTCTGAGGGGAAGTCCACGCTCGAAACGAGTTAATTTCGGATAAATCGGCTGCTGCTGCATTTCACATGAACACAATTCAAATTTCCTTCCAGGTAATTTTACCCAGAATTCTTTGCGTTGAGACTGTTACGAGTGTGTGTAGAGGAGGGGGTGCTGTGAGTGCACCTGTATTATAAAGAGAGAGAGAGAGAGAGAGGGGGGGAGGAAGGAGTGGGAAGGTATATAGAGAGGGAGAATAGAGTGAAAGTAAGAGAGAAAGAGAAAGTATATTTAGAAAGGGAAGGAAAGGAACAGTGTTACTCAGCAAAACCATACAAGCAGAAAGTATATACACTCAAATGACAGACAATGAAATGAGAGGAAGAGAATAAGAATACAAGGGACGACAGATCAACAGATATACATACAGTAGCAGTCACTTAATATAATCAACTGATTATTGTAATTAGATTTGCTTCATATTCATATCTGGCTTCGTCCCAAAGCGATCACAATAAGCGACTTTCACTACACTCTCATATGTATATCACATACACACACAGGAGGGCAAAAAACTGAGAAGTTACACGGAGAGAATAATTTGAAAGTTAACGTAGATTGATAAAATTTGATAAGTTAGCCCCCGCTCCCCGCTGCTTGAGTTAAAGAGAGTGGAGAAGATAATGTAGTGAGAAGGCTTACTGACAATTGGAGGAAGGGGAATGCAGGATGAGGCAGATAACTATAGTAAGTTAAGATAAGGTGAGGGGGTAACGAGAGTAAAACAGCTACAATAGACAGTAACGAAGTTACAGGTACTAAGCAAGTTTTACCTCTTGTTGAATGTGATTCACGCAGCAGCTGACCAGTCAGTGTTTTTAATGAGAAAAGTTTTTCTTTTTTTTAAAACAAATTTCTTAGATAAAAGTATCCGTTCAGGCAACTTTTAAATTTCAACAATTAATTACATGACAGCTTTTAAAACGATTCTAGAAGTTTGATAATTATAGTTAGGTTTTGACCAGAATTGGCCTAGGCCATGACTGACTTAATAGCACCATTTGAGAAAACATTTAATCATGCTTCATGTTAGTCATACTTTGGACACTATAGTCCATTTGAATAAAGTGTTATTGTTTGCAGACATATATCCAGGTGTTGGTGGTATTCATCCAGGAAGTGTTTGAATTTTGTGAGATCTTTCTCTTCTTTTATGTGTATTGGTACAGGGCTAGTTGAAGTTAAGTAGCTCTGTCTTACTGTGTGATGTGATGTGAGCACAATTTTTGCAGAGGACAAAAGGTAGAGGGGACCGTGCCTTGGGTGAATTTTAAAGTTGATGCCAACATTGTTTGGGCAATGTTGATGGAATATTTTCCACATCATACAAATGATACAGTGCTCATGGCAGCTTTGGAGGGAACATAGTTTAAACTTCTTGTGCCAATCCTAGTAATCAAGACTAGACATATCATCTATTTTTTTTGTTGTGATTGATCTTAAGGATGCCTCAATTTTTATAATAGTTTGCTTCATGTAGAGAGACCATGGCAGACAACAGTATTCAAGATGAGGATGGGCAAATGTAGAGAAGAGAAGGATAATGATGAGAGCATCTCTGGATTAGTAAGTCCTAAGGATCCAGGAGCATGTTCTGTGGGCCATGTCATCTTTGTGGTTTATGAGGGCATTCCAGCTTAAACTGTTGTCAACAGTTATTCTGATATCCCTAGTAGTGTTCGATGCCATGAG
Source organism: Octopus bimaculoides (assembly GCF_046866305.1). Taxonomy (NCBI): domain Eukaryota; kingdom Metazoa; phylum Mollusca; class Cephalopoda; order Octopoda; family Octopodidae; genus Octopus; species Octopus bimaculoides. The sequence continues at coordinate 124,268,476 of NC_142929.1, read as the reverse complement.
GTTTTCATCCAAGGATAGAGTATATGGTAGCTTAAGTGCAGCTTCTTTACTGAAGTGGATTAATTCAAATTTATCCCCATTTAGCATCATATTGTGTTTTTCTACCCATTGGATGACAGTGGACAAATCTGATTATCTTGTCTTGTACCCTGCTGACAACCTTCAGAAGCTTAGAATCATCTGCAAAATTTTAAAGTTGTGTTTGATGATGTCATTAATGTAAATAATGAAGAAAAGTGGGACCAATACAATGCTTTGTGGGACTCCACTAATGACTCTTACTGAGCTTAATTGAATACCATTGATTACTACAAGCTGAGTGTACACCAGAAAACACTAAATCCATTTTCATAGTTACCTTTGGGCTCCAATGTTGGATAGTTTTGTGTCAACTTTATCAAAGGCCTTGCTGAAGTCAAGATGTATGACATCTGCTTTGGAACCGACTCCAAGAGCCTTTAGGACATTGTCAAAGTGATGTAGAAACTATGTTAGACAGTCTGTGCCATTACAGAAAGCATGTTGGTTGGAAATAAGCAGACTATTACTCTCCAAGAAGGAAGTTACTCAAGATCTCATCACTCTCTCAAATAATTTGATGATATCAGAGGTAAATGAGGTCAGCCGGTAATTCACTGTGAGTGATTTGTTTCCTTTTTGAAAACTGGAATAATCAGCTAGGATAGAAAATTATTAGGAATATGACCAGCAAACAATGATTTCTTCAAGAGAATAGCCAGAGAGGATGTGAGTTAATGTCAACACTCCTTCAGGACTCTATCAGGGAACCTAGAGGCCCTCAGCTGTTTTTAATTCTATCTATAGCTGCTATCATATACAGGATATTAAGGGATATTTAAGATCGGGTGTACAGGGGTGGGTGGGTGCAGTGGGGTGTTGTTTTACAGATGCTGTCGAGATTAATTGATTTTTTGATTAATCCTTTTTATTTTTCAGATAAGGGTTTTTCTGTTTTGTAGTTGCCAGTATTTAGTTTTGTTTGTGGACTATACTTGAGTGTGGCATAGCATGTATCTTTTATCTTTTACTTGTTTGTCATTGGACTGCCATGTTAGTTCAACAAAATTGACCCCAACATCTATTTCTTGTTTTAGTTTGATACATATTTTTTGTTGAACTACTATGTTGCCAGAATGTAAACAAACACCATTTCTCAAGTGGCAGTGGGAGAAAACATAAAAATATGCACACACACACATGTAGGCATATAGATATACCTACATATCTATATCTAAATGTATCATCCAATCCATGCCAGCATGGACAAAGGATGTTTAATGATGATGATATGATTTCGCACAATTCTTGTCAACCAAATTCACTCACAAGGCATTGTTTGACCCCTGGAACTACAGTTGACTGAACCTGAGACCATGTGGTTGCAAAATGAGCTTCTTAACCACACAGTCAAGCTTGTGCCTATAGTCGAGGGCACACACACACACATACTCACGTGTGTGTGTGTGTGTGTGTGTGTGTGCATGTATATATATATATATATATATATTGAGAAAAAGGAGGCAGTCAGAATTTTGGATAATTTCTTATTAACGCTTTTGTTCGTTTAACTGAACTCTTCAAAAAGATAAATCCAAATTAAACGAATGAAAGCACTAATAAAAATTTATCCAAAAATTTGACTACTTCCTTTTTCTAAATATACAATATCTGTACACCACTTCAAATACTCAATACATATATATACACACACACACACACACACACACACACACACACACACACATGCATATATATATATATATATATATATATATATATATATATATATATATATATATATATATATATATGTATGTATATATGTATGTATACATACATACTTGTATGTACTAGTGCTTACAAACTGAAAAGTAGCCAGAAATAGTCCAGAAATGTTCTTAATAAAGGCATATTTGGTTTATAAAGCACTGTTGCATTTGTTTTGAAAGTATCTCTTATGTAAGAAATTAAATTGTTTTTCAATGTCTGCATAGCAGTCATACCATATTTTCCAGAATATAAGTTGATGTAGTATAAAGTGTAAACATTTAAACATTCAAATATTGTCATTATTTTTCCAACTCCTGCTGCATTTCGCATAGAATTTTTGGTCCCCCAAAGTTGTCTTGGTGTTATCAGTCAACCTACCTTTATTTATTTTTTTTTTGGCAGTAAATTTTGGTCTGAAAAATTCAACTCGTATGCTGGAAAATATGGTGGTAGCCCAGTGTCTAAAGTATTGCATCATTGATAGGCAGTCAAGCATTCAATATCAATGGTATATTTCATAATTTAAGCGTCTAATTCGAACATATTAAATAAAAACACAGGACTCAGCAAATATAAAACAGTTTTATTCTATTTCAAATTATTATTAAACATAATTATTATCTTTTATTCTTAAAATTCTTTAATTCTTAAAATAATCTGAATCTAAATAAGATCTTGCACACCATTTGATGCCTTCATTGACTTCTTTGGAAAGTAAATGTCATCACAAGAACCATGAACCATCTTAGCTTTCACAACTCAAAGAGTTCTTCTTCCCTGCAAGAGTCTGAAAATTTGGCAGATATAATGGAATCAATTTGATTGGAAGGAATCTTATTTGGTAATCTGATCAAAATGTCTGTATGTAACAAGCCCTTCTTCTTTTCCATTGCATTAGTGATTAGATCATAATTTATAGCAAATTGTAGCAGAGAAGTCTACATTTAGTTGTGACTGTAATTTGAACTTGTATTCATAAAATTTTACTTCCTGTACTAATTAACTAAAATGAATTGATATGTGCATATGCGCCAACATAATAAGTACAAGCTTTACAATAATCAAATCTTCTGCTAAACCTGTTACATTATTAAACAGAAACAAATAGCAATAGAGTCAGTAGAGAGAGAGAGAGAGAGAGAGAGAGAGAGAGAGAGAGAGGGAGAGAGAAGGGCCAGAAGTTAAAAAAATCAGCATGAAAGGAAACACATATGAAGACCTACAGTAACACAATATTAAAAAAATCATAAAGAACAAGAGCATACTAGGAATTGATGGGGTTTATGCAGGTGGTGACCAGTGTCTGAGTATGAATTTTCTCATTTGTATGCAGAGAGTGAAAATCTCCATCATGGAATTAAGGTACAGGCTTAGTTTCAACAAATTCCTTAAGGTTATGTTCTTTTCTGGTATGCAAAGCTTGTATCTCTTGGTAGCATTCAAGTATGACCTGGAATTTTTAGTGATCTCCAGCTGATGTCAAAGTGAATATTGAAATCAGAGACAAACAACAACCTAGAAAAAGACAAACCCTTATTGGATTACAAAAAGCATGTTTATATATAGCATGCCTGGAAAAATTATGAACTATATTGGTGCAGATATGGATGTGTGATTGAGAAGTTTATTTTGCAAGTACATGATTCCAATAAAAGATTAAATACTGGAGTTAATATAATTGACTTAAACCATTGAAATCAGATCCTCATTACTCAAATGTTTCAGTCTCAATGACTGAACCATTAAATGAGAATATATTTGTAAGTAAAATGAACAGAAACTAATTGTGAAGTTGACGAGTAAAACAGGTAAAGTGCAGCTATACTGTTTGGCTATTCAGTATAGTGAGTCAGTTGAAGTGTGTTGAATCAAAGTTATGTCATCTGAAACCTAAAAACCATAGCTGAATTGTTGGGGTGATGACCTGCTGATATTACTGGTGCTGTACTGTTGTACGAGGTTAAGAAACAGATTGACACAACCTAATTATAAATAGGTTCCATGTGTTGAATGACTCTGCTTAAATTAAGCTTAATTAATAGGTCATCTCTACAGTATTACAGTCACTCTCACCTTATCTACGTTTGAACTGAATCACAGGAAATGACTAAATCTGATTGTCATTAATATTATTACAACTATTATTATTGTAATTATTATTATTATTATTATTATTATTAGCAAGCAAATGAAAGAATGTATGACATCACAGATGAGGACTGAGCTCAACATAACAATTATTGATTTTATGCTCTCTCTCTCTCTTCCCCCTTCTCTTTATCTTCAACGTCTATTGTTATGTTCTTGTTATTGTCCAATTTAAGACAGACTTCTCTAAGGTGTTTTACAACTATGGAGAAATAGAAAAGGGAAAACAGAGAGAGGAAGGAAGAGAGAGAAAGGGAGATGAAGAGACAGAAAAGGAAAGGAAGAAAAAAGAGAGAGAATGAAAGAAAGAAAAAAACTAAAGTGAATTAATAATTCACTCAAAACTGGAATAAAATTCATATTATCATGATACACCTATTACTACTGCTCTTTCTTTACTTGGATTAATACCTCAGAATTTCCTTCTAATTAAGACTACGCACACACAATTCAGACAACACTGTATCAGTGGTTCTCATTCCCTTTCCAACAATGGAATAGATCACTGCTATATCTCATTCTTCTTCTGATGATGGAATAGATCACTGACTGCTACCACTTGCTTTGAATAATATGTATATTCTGTGTTTTTGTTCTAACAGCTGTTAGAGACTTCCTGCACACCTATTCACTTCCTTCCTTCTTATGATCTAAACTCATGTAACACCGTGTTAAAGATATGTTATAATTTAAGCTGAAACCAGTTGTTTTGCTTGTTCATACTTTTTATCTTTTATGCTTACACACACACAGAAGCATTGTGTATCTTGTTTATTAGTTATAATTGTCTGTAACAAAATAATGAATAAGACATTTTTGAAGTTGCTCAACAATCAGTCTGAATTTCTTAATGCCTTAACTTAAGATTTAAAAAAGATCACACCCCACCTTGCAATGCACCAGTTTGCCACAGTGCCTTCTTTGAGAAACACAGCACTATACAAAACTTGTCATCACTTCTGTTAATGGTGGGTATTTTCAATCTTCACAGATTTACTAACAGAAAATGCTAAATGTTAAATAGCAATTCAGAAATATCCATTTGACCTGTTATGGACTTGTATATCTAATAAAATATTAGCTCTTATTGTGAAAGGGAATCTTGGAGGAATTTCATGAATAAATAAAATTATGAGATAAAATTATAGACTAAACACCACATTAATGTTCCTTCTCTCTGATTTCAATTGTCACTCGATAGCAGTGTTTCTCAACTGGGGTTCCCTGGAACCTTGCAGTTCCACAAAAGGTTCCTAGGAGTTCTGCAAGAAAAAGTGAGATAAGCTATGCTAATTTCATGATTGTAATATTACTATACATGCACAAAATATTATTGATTATTGTAATATTGTAATATAGACATCATCCTATCTAACCTGTTATGTTATCAAAAAAATATAGCATATATATATATGATATTTACCATGTGAACTATGAGGGGAAAGAATATGAGAAAGATATGGTATATAATTTTTTTTTGTGCAGGAGCTTCCTTGGGACTTCTAATTCATTTTAAGGGTTATGCAAGGGTAAAAAGGTTAAGAAACACTACTCTATAGCAAGCGATTTGTATAGTGAAATTATCAATTATAATGATACTGACATTTCTAAGATTTTTCATTTTCTGAAAAAATTTGAGAAATTTGTATCTTAATATATTAAGATATAATGATTAATGTTAAGTGTATTGATATATCTTTTGTCTTTTACTTGTTTCACCCATTGGACTAAGACCATGCTGGGGCACCATCTTGAGGGATTTAGTTGAACAAATTACCCCTAGTACTTATTTTTTGAGTTTGGTATTTATTCTGTTGGCTTCTTTTGTTGAACAGCTAAGTTACAGGTGATGTAAACAAACCAACACCAGTTCTCAAGTGTTGATAGGGACAAACACACACACACACACACACACACACACACACACACACAATGAACTTCCACAAAATTTCTATTTATCAAATTCACTTCACAAAGCATTGGATGACCTGGGGCTACAATAGAAGACACTTGCTCAAGGTGCTGCATTATAGAACTGAACATGAAATGACATGGTTGCAAAGTGAGCATATTAACCACAGTCCTGCTGATATAACGTTAGGCTCAGTCATGCTTGTGCCTTACATTATATTGGCAGGATTGTCTCTAGGGGTGCTAGCACACTCAGTAAGCTGAATTTCAGTACTTTTGGTTTAGTAGTTAGATTATTTGGCTTACACTCTTGAGATTGTGAGTTCGATTCCCAGCAGCAAGTTGTGTCTTTGAGCAGGGTACTTTACTTCACATTGCTCCAGTCCACTCAGTTGATAAAAATCAATTGTACCTGTAATTCAAAAGGGCCAGCCTAGTCACATTCTGTGTCATGCTGAATTTCCCTGAGGACTACATTAAGGGTATGTGTGTCTGTGGAATACTCAGCCACTTGCACATTAATTTGACAAGTAAGCTGTTCTGTTGATCGAACGAACTGAAACACTTGTCGTCGTAACCGATGGAGAGCCAGACCACAAAATATAAGCTGAAGTGAACAATTCAAACACAGCATCAAAGGTTTGAAATCTGTTCATTAATATGATGAGAGAGAGAAAGAGAGAGAAACTGTATGTATGTTAATAGCAATGATTATTATATAGTTTTGTTATAAATAAATACAGAGTGGAGCATAGAGGTAGGGTGAGAGAAAGTCTGGAAGGTGCCATTGATCTTTTGTTGATGACATGCTAATCTCAATTTATTTTTATCTGGTAAATCTTTTATGTTATTTGAAATTGTGTATGAGTTATTGAAACTTTGTAACTGTTCAAATCTCTCTGATAAAGAATTAATAGCTGTGCTGTGTATTACAGAGAACAGATGATTTTTACAAATCTTTCTAGGTCATCTATATTTGGAGCTTCATCAATGCATTCATATCCAAATATCTTTATTTTCGGCATATTTTATTTTAAAAATATAAGCACAGGCTGTGTGGTTAAGAAGCTCACTTTGCAACCACATGGTTTTGGGGTCAGTCACACTGTTCAGCACTTTGGGCAAGTGATTTCTACTGTAACTTTGAGCTAATCAATGCCTTGTGAGTGGATTTGGTAGGAGGAAAGAGTGTAGAAGCCTATCATGTTTATATACATATATTAGGACATTAAATGATGATATATATATATATATATATATATATATATAATATAATAAATGTGAATGTTAGTGTGTCACACTTTTTCAACTTTATTCCCAGACACTTGTAGCCCAACATATCATACCATTTTGGAATCAGGCCAACTCAGTGAGAAAATTAGAAACATTCTGGGCTAAATCTAGACCCACAATCTTGAAATTTTGGATTCCCAAGTTGTCATTAATAAGATTGTTTTCAGTGATTTTTTTACGTGATTTTTTGTACGATAACAATTTTTACTAGCTGGACTGTGAAAACTTCATGGAAAACATAAAAAAATGTAAGCATCTGTAAATAGTGACTTCATCTAATAACTATCAAATAATTATGGGCATATCTACAGATGTATACCCCATTGACTTTGTTGCCTCATAAATTCCATAAATAATTGCTTAGATCCTGTTGATTGAGATTTGTTGGAAAAATATTTTCTGAGGAGCTAAGGAGAGCAGTTTCGGAAAATTCACATGACCTGATATTTTCCGCCTCATAACTTTCAGGAAAATTGGTATTTTTTAATGAAATTTTATATAAATACCTTTGAAATGGCTTAGAATAACTGTCACAATGGCTTTATCATATATTGTCCAAAGCGAAAAGTTTTCCAGCATTTTCTCTCTGAGAATAGCTTCATTCTCTTTCACTATCATTCTCTATCCACTCCTTTTGTTCACTCAATCTGTCTCCCTAAATCTCTTTCTCCTTCCTCCTCTATGTCTCCTTGCTTCTAATCTTTCCCCTGTGTTTAACACAATATATTTCTCTTACCTCTCAATGCTATCAATGTCCTCTCTCTCTCTCTCACTCCTTCTTACTCTCTATTCTTTGCTGCTTTGCTTCTTACTTCAACTATACTTCTTCTGCTTAACAAGTTTCATTTCTCTCTTTTTCTCTCTTCCTTTCAACTAAGTGTGACACACACCACAGGTATGTACATATGTAACTATTAGCATATTCATATAACAATTTTTATAACCTGGAAATAAATTTGGGAATAATCGAAATAAATTGCTAAATCCAGTGAAAGTCACCCATGAAAAAGCCAAGGCAGCAGCAAGGAAAAGAAAGTCTCATGCAAATGAAAACTCACGTCAAATGGCAGCCAGGAGAGCTTCCAATACTGAGAATATGTAAATACTTAGGGACTCTCAAACTCCTGAACAGGCTGCATCCAGGAAAGCATCAAATGCTCTTACCAAGAGGAGAGAAAGGGCATTAGAAACACCTGAACAAGCTGAATGCAGGAGAGCTTCCAATATTGTACAGGAGCTAGCTGTTTGATTAGGTGGCTTTTAAGCTAGTCTCTCTCTCTCTATATATATATATATGTATATTTATATATACAGACATTAAATTATGATATATATATATATATTTATATATACAGACATTAAATTATGATATATATATATATACAGACATTAAATTATGATATATATATATATACAGACATTAAATTATGATATATATATATATATACATTAGATGATGACATTAAATGATGATATATATATAGACATTAAATGATGATATATATATATAGACATCAAATGATGATAAATATATATATATATAGTGCCATATAAGAAAGCACTCAGTCCACTCTGCTGGGTGATTGGTGTTAGGAAGGGTATCCAGCTGTAAAAGTCCTGCCACAACAGACATAGAAATCTGGTGCAGGCTCCTGCCTGATTGGCTCCTACCAAACCATCCAACCCATGCCAGTATGAAAGGCGAACATTAAATAATGATGATAATGATGATATATATGAGACATTAAATGATGATGATGATGATGATGATGAAAAACAGTGTATTTCAACAAAAATATGATATCAAGAGTTAGATTATATTTTACTGCCAATGTTAGGTTGAAAATTCTATTGTTTCAATACACTTCTTCTATAGAGTACTGCATATTTTATCTAAGGCTGATGATTACAAAATAACTTAAGAACATTCAGATAAACATTTGCACTTCATAGAAATAAGAAAATAATTTACTTACATTTCAGCAGGAACAGAAAGATAAATGTTAAAATAAGGTTGGTCCCAACAACTAAAGTTGTCATATCCTGTTTGTTAGCTAGGTACTGTTGTATCTGGCAACCTTTTGAGTTCATTAAACATGACTTTTTAAATCAATTTCTCTGACCTCATAATTCATGCTTAAAGTTATGACTTCTTGCTTCTTTTTGACCTCATAACCAAATAAACTGTTGGATAACCTTTGAAGTTATTAACTTGTATTGAGGTGATTGGACTGCAGCCATGCTGGGGTACTACCTTGAAAGGTTTTAGTCAAACAAATCAACCCCAGTACTAAATTTTTTTTAAAGTCTGGTACTTATTCTGTCATTTTCTTTTGCCAAAGCACCAACATTGATTGTCAAGCAGTGGGGAGGGGTAGGACAAATGCAGACGCACACACACATAGATATATACACACAAACACACACGACAGGTTTCCACACAGTTTCAGTCTATCAAAATCACTCACAGGGCACTGGCTGGCCCAAGGCAATAGTAGAAGGCATTGGCTCAAGATGTCATGCAGTTGGACATAACCCAAAACCACATGGTTGCAAAGCCATGCAATGTTTTACAATAATCCTTACCCTTCAAAAAAATTTTTGTTTCATTTTATTTATCATTTTTACATTTCCTTTTTGTATTTAGAAGAGTCCAAGCACCTCAGGTATTCTCTTGGGTGTCTTTTTGAGTTGTTGTACCTTTAGCTGGTTCTACATATAAGTAATGATATCCTGTGGTAATAATACCATATTGTTTTGAAATTCATATTGCAGTGCAATAAATAGCTTACGGAAAAAAACAACAACCTGCACAAGCAAAACATTCCAATTAGATTTTATTGGGGAACTACATCAGCAACCTTAGTATATTAATTTCAGGCTGAGCTTGCTCATATTTCCAATTCTTAGAAAGTTGAACAGCATCTGTACCATATTTTCTGGCATACAGGTCAACAGAGTATATAAAGTAAACATTCAAACATTGTCACTATTTTCCCAAATCCTGCTGTATTTCCCACAGAAATTTTGGTTCTCCAAAGTTGTCAACTGACCTTTTTTTGGCTGTAAAATTTGGTCTGAAAAATTTGACTTGTATATCAGAAAATACAATAACTGCTAGTCCTGTAGATATTAACAATGATTCACTTATGGATATGATTATCCTGATCAATAGCATTGATATGTTTCTGTTTTCCAGCATTCTGTGAGTTTCACCATTGCTTATTGCTTAAATGTAAAAGTGGTTAGGGTACCTGGCTCATGATTGTAAGGTTGTGAGTTTTGATCCCCAGCGGCATATTGTGTCTTTGAGCAAGACATTTCATTTCATGTTGTTCCAGTACACTCAGTTGGCAAAAATGGGTAATACCTGTATTTCAAAAATGGCCAGCCTTGTCACATTCTGTGTCATACTGAATTTCCTTGAGAACTACATTAAGGGTACTCAGCCACTTGCAGGCTAATTTCACAAGCAGGCTGTTCCATTGATCAAATCAACTGGAATACTCATTGTTGTAATCAACAGAGTGCCAGTATTGCTTAGATGATTTCTCTGCTGAAGTTGTACAACTGCCATGATATATTCTATTGTTTCTGATTGCAATTATTATTTAGTGTAATGCCTTGCTTTAGATCTATCCAGCATGGTTATATGAGCCTAAATAAAACTCTGACTGGTATAGTTCTTTGGATTGTAGGAATACACAAACCTCACAACTATCATAACGGTTAGAATCATTGATGAAAAACTAATAAATAACAAAACAAAGTCATTTACAGTAGGGGTTCTCAATTGCTGGGCTGGAAACTGGTACCTGGCCAAGGATCATTTGGTACTGGGCCACACTTTATTTCAATTTTATTGACTATTACAATCTGCAGGGTGCTTTTGCATTATTTATACATTATATATGTAATATATATGTGATTGAAAGTGTGTGACTTAGTGGTTAGGGCATTCGGCTTACGATTGTAAGGTTGTGAGTTCAATTCCTGATGATGCACTGTATCCTTGAGCAAAACACTTTATTTCACATTGCTCTAGTCCACTCAGCTGGCAAAAATGAGTAGTACCTGTATTTCAAAGGGCCAGCCTTGTCACACTCTGTGTCACACTGAATCTCCCTGAGAACTACGTTAAGGGCACATATATCTGTGGAGTGCTCAGCCACTTGCACGTTAATTTCACGAGCAAGCTGTTCCCTTGATCGTATCAGCTAGGACCCTCATCATCGTAACTGATGGAGTGCTCCTTTTTTTTTATAAGTATTATAAACATAATAATTAAATTATATATTATGCACTTTGTGTTTAGTTATGTGTGTGATCCGTCAGTCAAAGGAAAAATTGTCTTTCATGGAACTTGTCTGTATTGCCAAAAAAACTGGGGACCATTGATTTACAGAACATTAAAGGTAAAGTAGAAATGAAAACAACAAAAATTCATTTATTTAATGTAAGAGTTTATTTTTTTAAAATTTATATTATTATTATTATTATTATACATGCTGTATAAGCAAATTATATACACTGTACTAAATTCTATCAACAACGCAACTTAGCAGCTGCAGTAACATGCATAATATTTTATAGAATCTTATCACAATTGGGAACATTCTATTTCTATAGAATTAACATGGTCAACAAAACAGCAGTAATTTTTGTTTCGTTTTTAGCCAATGTAATTTTTGCCATATATAATGGTATGCTCAAATAAATAGCGACTGCCTGTATATAATGACCCTTGAGTTTCACATGATTATAGCAAATACACAAATTTACAGTATAAAGTCAAATATTGACATTAATCATTGACATATATCATAAAAAAAAATTTTAAAAACCAAAATTAAAAAAACCCAGGTTAGTATAAAACAATAAGTGGGAAGAAGGAAGGAGATTACTTAGAATTCATCAGGTTTCAACTGCTGTTAATAATTTACAAAACAGATTAAAAGATTAATGGTAGCAATCTGAATTTACCTCTTCCATTATAACACTTAAGTGTTAAAAACTTGCAAACAAGTTGAATGTAAGCTAGATGTAAAAATTAAATAAAATCTTGATTTGAAAATAAATACTTGAATTAGTCAATGTGTACTTGTTTTTTGTGTTTTTTAAGTAGCTAAACATACGAATTTAATAATTCTGTTAGTATATTTAGTTGTCAGAGTTGCTAAACATGATTCTAATGTAAATGAGTAAACATAAATATTCAGTAATACTTGATTCTTTAAAAGTTGCTTATTCTGGCATTGGTCACAAAGTCAACAAGAGTGTTATGTATATGGAGTGCATATTTTTGAAATTTATCACCTACTCATATTCAACCAACTAGATTTTGGCCTATTGAGATGGAGATGGTGAGTCCTCAGTAAAATGAAGGTGAAAAGTGAAATCTACTAGGAATATAAATCTTTTAGGGTTTTGATCCTTAATGGATTAGTCTTTTCACCAGGATGCTATCTGGGGAACAAGGTGGTATCTGGCAATACCAGTATACTATCTTGCATGCATATATATATATATATATATATATATATATATATATATATATATATAGGTAATGAAAAACTATAGAGGTGAACTCTTTTCAAGAAACAACAATGTAGGGCTCAATTTATTGAGTGATTAGATTAAAATATTAGTTTGAAAGAAACAAGTTCCAAGGTCAATAATACTCCTCATCAAAGCCAACACATATCTAAACACAGAAGGCATGTATAAGCCATTAAAAGCAAGTGAATACATAACATACAAAAACATACATATCTACATATAATAGTATAATTCCATACGCAAATCAAAGTCAGATAAGTAATTGCATAAATACATACAGATAAATTATGTATTTATCTGTATGTATTTATGCAATGACTTATCTGACTTTGATTTGGGTATGGAATTATACTATTATATGTATATATATATGCTTTTGTATGTCATGTGTTTGCATGCTTATAATGGCTTATATATGCCTTCTGTGTTTAGATATGTGTTGGCTTTGATGAGGAGTATTATTGACCTTGAAACTTGTTTTTCGAAATTAATACTTTAATATATATATATATATATATATATATATATATATATATATATATATATATATATATATATATATATATATGTATATATAAAAAATATTTTTTGCATCATTTATGTGACATGTTATTTTGTTTCTCTGATCTTCCAATGGCAGTTGAGATAAGTATTTTTGTTCAATGGTGAAGGTTCAAATCCAGTTACAGTTTAGCATTCTATACTGTATTTATGAAAAAAAAAGGATTATCCTACCATGTATTCATTTTCAATGTAAAACATAGGCAAGAACTCAAATCTAGTTAATGTTAAGTATTCTAATTGTTACTTCTTTTCCCCATCATCTACAGGTATACATTATCTCTATAACTTATCATTACAGCTACAGCTCATGGACAATTATATTTATGTTAAGGGTATGTTTAAGATAAATTAAGTTCTTTGGAGCTTTATATAAACAATAGGTCTACAGGAAAAACTGTAATGATATAGAAGAGTGAATAGAGATATTTTTGTCCACTAAGCTGGAAATGTTCAGTTACATTTAAAAGTTTTCACCTGAAGAGTTCATTAAACTTGGTGAGGTTTTACTTGGTAAGGATGAATTCATAATCTGTAGTGCAATAGATTCGACCATGTAGACAGGATTCCTATCTGACTAACAGGCAAGAACAGAGAATAGTCAGAATATAGGATATTTATGCAGAGTATAGAATACTTTTTCTAGATTTAAATGTTCATCCATTGCTTTATATTGAAAATTAATATAGATGGTAGAGAAAGAGATATTTCCATAAATGTAATATAATACTAAGTTTTACCTGGATTCAAACCTTCATCATATACTTTACATTGATCCAAAAAGAAAATGGAAACATAATGTATTCAACCAAACAGAAAATAATAAGAGAAGGAAAAAAAGTGACATAAATGATACAAAAAAAAGGAAAAAAAAAACCTTACAAATTATGAAAAAAATCAGGCCTTGTTCTGAATTAGGAATTACATGTGTGAAGATGCTTATTACCATTCCTGACTTTAAAAAGACTTTGGATGCTGGTTGAGAGTTGGGATCTCAGTTTGTTGTAGATAAATTCTACTGCACAACTGTTGTTAGTTTTGTCCTTACTTAGCAAAATCTTCCCCAGAGAAAAACATTTAAAAACAGTTCAAATTATAAATATAATTTGAACTGTTTTTAAATGTTTTTCTCTGAGAAAGATTTTGCTAAGTATATATATATATATATATATATATATATATATATATATATATATATATATATATATATATATATATATATATATATATATATATATATCCAGAGAAAAAGGAAACAGTTAGAATTTTGGATAATTCTTTATTAGCACTTCCATTCGTTTAACCAAATGCTTCAAGACAAAAATTAAAACTAAAATGATTCATCTTTGTCTTGAAGAGTTCAGTTAAACAAACACAAGCACTAATAAAGAATTATAAAAAAGTCTCACTACCTCCTTTTTCTCAATATACAATATCTGTACACCATTTCAAACACTCTATACATATATATGTGTGTGTGTGTGTGTGTGTCTGTATATATATATATATATATATATATATATATATATATATATATATTACATCCATATCAAAAGTAACTGAATTTTCAAGAATTCAATGGATGTTCAAGGTATCAGGGTAAATATGATATAGTAAACTTGTTTAAATTTCTGAAAGATTAAATTAATTTAGAAATGAAGTTGATTCCAACCCTTTAATAGCCAGATAAAGGTCAGTTTTATTCAGAATATGTTGCAAGATATAACTAGAGAAACCCAGTGCTTATATTTCATCTCTAATTTTACTTTTATGAAATATTATTAGAAAAATATAAATAACAAAAAAATTTCCAATGAAAAAAATAATGAGATGGGAGGTATATTTAGTTATATGAATTAGTACAGATTACTTAATTATTAGATAAATCATTCTTTCAATAAGTAATCTTCATACATATATCACACTCATAAATCAAAGTAATTTTTATGTATCTATTTAAACATTTAAATCTTTCTATTAAATGCCAAGTTATGTATAAACAATTAACAACCTATGAAAGTATTGAGGGTTTTTCCTCTGTGACTCAAACTTTTGCTAATATTTGTATAACTGCAATCATTATCAGATATCTTGTTAATTCTGCTGTTTGTGGGGCATCAGCAAAATCTCCTTTTCACATCATTATTCTCCATTATCTACTTACAAGGAAAAATGGAACTTAGAGTAAACACAGGACTGCTCCTTATTATAATGCTGTTGCTGACTTGTAGCAAGCTGACCCTACTCTACAGTACCTAGTTACAGTTAGGTGAGATTCAGCCATTTTAGAGTTAAGTGTTCTAGCAGACCAACACGGTATAATGATAATGACAGGTTGTAAAGATGGTTGTCTATTTCATTTATTCATTTGGCCATCTGCACACTCATAACTGTAATAATTAAGAAATATTAAACACATTTAAAGCTAGGTAATAATTAATTTCATTAATATAAGTTTTTGTAGTATTATTCTATATGATGTATCAGAAGAAAGAATAAAGCATCTTAATAATATAAAAGAATTACTGAATGTTCAATGGGCATTAAAAAAAAGATACCTTAGGTAAAATAAATGGCTGACCTTATTTAACTACAAAGCAAAGCTTTAAATATGTAGTAGATGGTCCTTAATGAGTAAAAATGTTTCCTAGACAAAAACACAAAACAACAAAACAAAATAACCCACAGTCTCGAAAATGTAGCCAATGAGCAGCAATGAACAAAATAGGCATTTTATCAAAATTTAATTGGATTGAAGACAAGGTAATTCATTAAATAACATTGTCGATATCAGAATTTAGTTCTTAGTTTTGCTGACATACAAAAATATACAAATGCATAGATGTATGCATTTATAACTTATCATTACAACCTATTCATATCTTTTGTCATAAATGCTTTATGAATAGAAGATGATGTGCACAGGTTGGTTAAAAAGTTAACTTTGTTTTAAGTTAGTACAGGATGTATTTTATAGGACTTCCCTGATAGAAAAAGAAAAAGAATTATAGTAAAACTATATTACATTCTGAGCTTGATTTTCTAATAAAAAAGCTTGTTTTGGCTATACATAATTTTAATTTTTATAAGCCAAGAGTCTGCATTCAATTGAATTCATTTTGGAGGTATGAAAGACAAATGACACCTATTAGGATTTTAATTTAGAGATCTAAGACATTAAATGAGATTCATATATTTAGAATGTATTCAAAAATGCAACAGCTGATAATGACTTCAAGGTGTCCTGTTAAACTTAAATTATGGATGTAAACAAAATATAAAAACCAAAGTAGATGGCATGGAGATAAGAGAATTTACTTCAATTACAAATGACATGTCATCTGCTGTGAACTTATCAATCTACCTTTGTCACTTCATATATAGTTAGTTGAGATGACTGACACCCAACATTTGTAATGACTAAATATACCAACAGAATAATTCCTGTATTTTATTCTCTAAACTCTGACTGAGTTAAGGAAGGCATGGAGAGAATTAACAGATGCTATTGCCAAAAATATGGCAAAAGTGAATCCAAAGCCTCAGTTTTCAATAACACAACAGTAATAATAGTAGTAGTAGTAGTAATAATAATAATAATAATAATAATAATAATAATAATAATCTTTTCTATTATTGGCACAAGGCCTGAAGTTTTGGGGGAAGGGACTAGTCGATTACATCGACCCAAGAATTTCACTGGTACTTAATTTATTGACCACAAAAGGATGAAAGGCAAAGTTGATCTTGGTGGAATTTGAATTTAGAACACAGCGGCAGATGAAATACCGCTAACTATAATAATAATAATAATAATAATAATAATAGTAATAATAATAATAATAATAATAATAATAATAATAATAATGATAATAATTTGTCAGCTAATGTGTATGTACTATCTCATGGACTAGATCAGTGATTTAGTGCTATAGTTTAAACCTTTGAAGATGAAGCTTACAGATGATGCTTCTACAGTAGAGATGACAAAACCACTTTTATGAGATACAAAAAGAATAAAGGTATTATTTAAAATTTTATAAAAATTTCTGAATCGCAAGAGACAAATACATATATTTTCTGGAAGAAATTGACCCTTTTATCTTTCTAGCACAAAACTGGTAGGCTGATAAACCAGCCCAGTCATCTCCTAAGGGTTAAGAAAATTCATACCATATATTTATAGATCAATAGCATAGAATATATATATATATATATATATATATATATATATATATATATATATATTTATATATACAGGTATGATGATGCAAACAGGAAAAATAGAACTCAAATATTTGAGTAAATGTATACCAGCTATGGCTAGGGATTTAAACCCCAATTTTGATCGAAAATTCAAAATATATTATTCCCACCATGCTGTCCTATTTTGAAATGGAAGATAACTACTACAATTTTTTTTCTATGTCTATGGTCTATTTGGATAAAAAAGAAGAATTTTTTATTATATTTAATTTTAAAAAATCAAATATTTATTGAATAGTAAAAATTTTGTAAATCATTAAATTCAACATTTTGTAAATTGTAAATTGATGCATTTTTTCTTTACAACATTATAAATAGGTCATTATTAGAAATATATAAATTATAACAAAGAATATTTTGAAGTTGTTATAAGCTGAAACTAATATTTTGTTAATGTGTCAACTATTTCTACAGGAATATTGGTGAGTCATTTTTTTTTTTTTGTTACGAAAGACAAACTAATGTTTTAAATTACTGACTACTGTTAATGCCAATTCTGTAAATGAGTTTAAAACATAGTTCAAATAAGAGTTACAAAACTACTTTTCTTCCTATAAGATTATTTTGCTTATGAAATGAACAACAAACTTCAGCTAATTTATCTACCTCTCCATCTATTGTTCATGAACCACTATTATTACTATAATAATAATAATAATAATAATAATAATAATAATTATTATTATTATTATTATTATTATTATCATCATTATCTATGTTTTTCATTATTGTCTATTTTTGATAAAACTATTTAGTAATGATTTCTAATATAAGAACAAGGCTACAGATTTCGAAGGATGGATGTTATTGGTTCAATTGACCCTAGTATTAATTAATACCTTTAGTAATTATTGTTATTATCATCATACTCATCAGGCCAACATCATAAATGGTAGACCATATGTGTCTAAGAGAACAAGAATTGATGGCAAAAAAATGTCAAAGTTCTATAATCAGATAGCTATATGTTTTTGTTTTGTCCAAATAATGTGATTGAGGAAGTTTTGAAATATCTAATTTTTTTTTCTAAGCTTTTCTGCAATCCTGATTTATTTTCAATGACTAGAAAAAAAAAAGGAAACTTCCATAAAAACAAGAAAAAAAAATGACATGCACTTTTATTCCAAATACTATGCCAAAAATAAAACAAAAACATAAACTATTACTGAATAGCTTTCAGAATGACAAATTGAAAATTGATATATTAAAAGGCAATCAATATCTACCCTCATTGTAAATAGCTTGAGGCAAAGTTCTATAGAATAGAGTGTTTAAAAAACGTATTAGTCAACAGTTTCATATAAAGCTGAAAACATCTGTGGATTTAGTTATTGTCCTCTTTTGGTGTTTATTTTATTCTAAGGTTTAGTTAATTGAGAAATAATACTTTATATTCTAACTCTAGCTTCTCCCTTTCTTACCATGGTGCACCTGGCTATCTTAATTCAATGGTCCCTATCATTCTCTCTCACCCTCCTAACTTAATGCACAAAACATTATGCTATAAAACCAGTTGTAAGCTAATCCTCTGCTCCATCTACATTGTAAACAAACTAAAATTTGTTTATCTAAACTGCAGTGAATTAACTTAATCCTATGCTTACAATTTATTTTTCCTTAACATAACTAAAGTCTCTCTCTCTCTCTCTCTCTTTCTCTCTCTCTCTATCTATCTCCCATGCTAATTACTTTCATCTGTCTTATGGCTCATTCCAATTAAGATCTTACTACCTAGAATTCAATATTAATTGATAAGCATAGGTATGACTTTGTGGCTAAGAAATTCCCTTTGGAACCACATGGTTAGGAGTTCTGTTCCACTAAATGAACACTTTTGGTTGGTGTCCTCCATTAAAGCCACAGATTGACCAATATCTTGTGTGTGAAATTTGTAGATGAAAACTGAAAGAAACCTGTACTATATATGTCTATATGTGTGTGTATGTGTGAGTAAGTTCATAATTCCCCTCATTTTTACATGGGTGTGCACTAATTGGAAACAAAAGCCTCATCATTTATGCAGACAATGTCATTTTTTTGCAATCCACTGTGTAAAAGTATTTCCAGACTTGTTAGCATGTTTTAACTTGTTGGGCACTGATTGTAAACAAAGGCCTCACTGTTTATGCAAAAAGTGTTGTTTGTTTACAATTCTCTACAAAAACATGCCTAAATGCTTTTTGTTCAATAGATGGGGGATTATAATTTTGCTTGGAAACAGGTGAGAATTGGTGTCAGGAAGATCATCTGGCTGTAGAAAACTGGTTATAGTTTTGTATGCAAGCTGACATTAAAACGATGATGACAATGATAATGTTTATAAGCCCATTTATCTACAAATGATACAGTAGAGATTAGGAGATCATTAACTAATCCCTTCAACCCAACATTATCAGGGTTGGCCAAGGAAAATCTCCCATGTCACTAACAACACAGCTTTGTAGAAGTGAGACATTTTTAGCACACACACACGCGCACATATATATGCTTGGCTACTAGTTTTGTTGTCACCACTACAAACAACATATAGCTTTTATTGTTATTAGTGTGTAACTAATAAAAATAATAATAATGCTTCTAATTAGTATATGTCAGCATATTGAATTTTATATTCTTTTTATATTTCTTTAAATTTTTTAATTGAACTGATAATTCGTCCTAGCTGTAAAACTTATGACAACAAACATGTTATTATATTTATAAACTATTTTCCTAAGTGTCTTTCATAGGATGGGCTGATATATATTTATTATCTGTAAGCATGATAATATCTACAAATATGATAAACTGTGATACAGAAATTACATTTAAGCTACTCAATCTTACTTTACGGTGTTTGAAAGCAGAGCTAATATTCAGTGTCAAACTGGCAGGGAGTCTCTATTTCTATACTGCTGTATCTATATTTTATCTAAGGCCAGATTCTTTCTGCAATTGGTAATGAGGAGAGAGGGAAACAACTAGCAAATACACAAGGCTTTTAAATAAAGTGATTTATATTAGAGAAGAGTTATATTTTAAAACTTGCAATGTGAAATCAAAAGCTATATATATTTCACAATTGATAATTACAAATTTCTTTGTTCTTCATCCATATATAATAAATATACTTTCAGTTCTTGTAAACCATGAAGAATTTGAAATTTGCTGTGAAGGTCTGAATTCAAAATTATTTTAAAAACAAATGCACCTTTCTTTCAATTGTAATGATATATATATATATATATATATATATATATATATATATATATATATAATCCTATCATTATGATATGATATGTATATTATATAATTATATTTCAATAGAATTTAGTTGTCCAATACCATAGGTTTTGTGCAAATATATTTGCAGATAATCTGGGTTTGAATATTTGGATAGCAACTCTAGTATTTTAACAAGAAAAAGTCACCAATCTAAACTCTGACTGAATAACTGTGAATATGTTCACATGAAACCTATGGAATGGGCTGCTGAATTCTGTTAAAAAAAAATTATTTATTCCCCTAAGCAGTATTGAGAACTCATTCCTCCAGTTCATTGCTAACATAATGTGTATAACTGTTGATCAATTAATCATTCTATCTATCTCTCTATACATGTATACATATAATTGAAACAGGAGGGAAGAAAGATATATTTGTTTTTAAAGCAATACTGGAATCAAACCTTACACATGTATACACACACACATGTATGTATTCATGCATGTTTATGTGTGAATTAATAAAATACTAACTATATGAATAAAAAACTAACTATATGAATTGTATACATACTAATATTTGCTTATATCTTTGTTTTATTTTTGGTGAAATAAATTTATCTTAATTTATACTGCAAAGAAATTTTTGAAAATATTTTTGAAAAGTTAAAATTATAAACCTGTATTTTTTTGAAAGAAAAGATGCCAGAAAATTTAAAGATCAACAAGTATATACATTTGAAAAGACAAGATAAATACTAGTATTTATATGTGAAATGTAAACAGACTACTATGCGTATTTGCTAAAAGGTAGTGTAAATATATTTAATAAAATCTCATCATAATGCCATTTCTACAACACAAACAAGTTGTGAATAAGTAATGTTGTAAACATTGATTTTAAAAAATAGGATCAGCTTGTCTATAAACAGATTAAAGTTAAACTTTACATGTGTGCGTGTTTATTTCAATGGCTATTCACACAATGATAAATGTGGCCATTACATCCCACAAAATAGTGAATTAGAAGTGAAGAAACTATTGTAAATTACAAAATATTTTTCTTTACTTAACAGAAATGACAAAATTTAAAAATCAAAAAGAAATAATAAATTTCAAAGCAATTTCAACACAATCTCATATTTATGAAGAGATATAACTACTATTGGTTAAGAGAGATGATTGACACCTTTCACTTAGAATATGTTTTCCATAGCCTGATAGAATAAAAAAATAAAAAAATTATGTCCTTATCCTATGAAATCTTACTACAGTAAAGGAAGGCCTGGAAGGGTTTAACAGATATTATTGCTAGATATGTAGTGCAAGCCAATCCAATATTAATGATAATAATAATAATAATAATAATTCCTTCTAGTTTTGGTACAAGGCCAACAATTTTGAGGGGAAGGGTTTATTCAATACCATTGCCCCAGTGCTTGACTGGTACTTTATTTTATTGACCTCAAAAGTATGAAAAACAAAGTTGGCCTTGGTAGGATTTGAACTCAGAATGTAAAGAGCCAGAACAAATACTACAAAGCATTTTTTCTGAAGCTCAAATGGTTCTACCAACCCACCATCCTATATGATGATGATGATGATGATGACGATGATAATAATAATAATGGTTTCTGATTTAGGCACCAGGCCAAAAATGTTAAGGGGAGGGAGCTAGTTGATTGCATCGACCCCAATACTTGACTGGTACTTTATTGTATCAACCCTGAAAGGATGAGAGACAAAGTTGACCTCAAGTGAAATTTGAACTCAGAACATGAAAAGTTGGAACAAATACTACAAGGCATATTTTTCTGATGTTCTAATGACTCTGCCAATTCACCACCCAATATGATGATGATAATAGTGACAATAATGATAGTAGTAGCAGATGTAATATTAATGGTTTCAAATTTTGGCATAAAGCCAGCAATTTTAGAGGGAGAGGTTGGTTGGTTACATCGAACCCAGTACTTGACTGGTACTTTATTTTATCGAACCCCCCCCACCCTAAAGGATGAAAGGCAAAGTTGACCTGGTGGGATTTGAACTCAGAATGTAAAGAGCTGCAAGAAATGCCATCAAGCATTTTGTTCAATGCACTAACAATTCTGCCAGCTCACCACCTTAGATATAATAATAATATTAGTATTAACAGTAATAATAATGAAAATTTTTAAAATCATCATCATCATAAAAAGAGAACTATAATTTTGAAATCAGATAATAAAGGAAATAAAAAACAAAAAGAACTTTATAGCATATTAATAAACATGGGTTATATCAAATGCAAAAACAAACTAAAAAAAAAACCCAAAAGACAAACTATTTCAAGCAACCAGAATGATTAATCAGCAACAAGAATCAAAATAGATATACGTTTCTTTAAAATAGATGTTTTTTTCATAATTATTTGCAAAGTAAAACAATTTTTTCCCGTAGCAGTACTAGTCTCTTTCATTCAAAATACTTTTGAAACAAAATACATTTACAGTTAAAATTAAATAACAATACTAAAAGAAAATTGAATTTTAAATGCATAAATTATCTTTAAATAATTAAAACTAAATTGTTTAAAAAAATAATAGTTTAAATATATATTCTTTTAAAATTTCTAATTTTTAGATTGGAAGTTTCTTTTTAGTTTTTTTGTTCTTTTTACTTTTGTATACATTTGTTTCTTCTTCTACACTGTCATCCAGCTCAGACCCATCAAAATAGATGCAAAGTGCTGCTTGCGCTTGGTTTTTCTCATCATCCTTGAGTAATGCTGAGTTTTCATTGGTGTTTATTGAATCTGATGAGTCACACCGAGTGACCATGTAAGTTTGACTGGTCGCTGGGCTCACATTAGTGGACTGGTGATGGTGGTGTTCATAATGGTGGCGTACAGGGCTACCTGAGGGAGAGCGAGATCGGACAATGCGTGCACCCTGGCGTGCAATGCGACCTCTGGCAGTACCTGCGGGAGCATGGATATCAGCAGAGGGGTCATCATGGGATTTTGACCTCTGGATATAGCGCTGTTTACGCCGGGGCTGCTGTGAAAAAGGGGAAATAGAAAAAAGAAAGGAAAAAACAAAGAAAATAACAATAAGGATTAAGCAAAGGAAATATTTATGGCCAAAAAATAAAAAAAGGAAAAGAAACACAAATTCACAGACAAAAAAAAAAAAGAGAGAAGGAAAGTAATTTCAAACCAACAACATCAATAACAACAACAACAATCAATAAACAACAAATTAAGAGAAATCTGCAACCCAAGCAGTCTGTAAATAGTTTAGTTCATTAAATTCAATGATAAGACATGAGACAGTCTCAACACTTGGCCAATCTAAAGAAACAAAAATTTTGATTTATTTGATAAATGTTGATAGATTACTATCAATCTGTCTACAACATGCAACCTCAGGAAAATAACACTATTAAAAAAATTCATCATTCTCCACAATATACACAGAGAAACACATAGACATACATATATATTTATATATGACTATTTCATGAGTTAACAGTGCTTTCGGTTTCAATGTTATATTATAAGTCTTAGTAATAGTGGGTTTATAATAAGCAATATCTTCATACAGACTTAAAGAAGATATGTTCAGTTTCACTGATGAAACCCCATCACAGTGTGAACATAGTCAGGTTGATCCTGCTTTTGCTGTTCATGTAGGTATTGTAGATAGAGAGGTATTTACACCTGTCTACATGTGCAGTACTGAATACAAATCAACAGGTATTCTGTTGTACAACACACACACACATACATGTATGTATATATATGTGTGTGTGTATATAAAGGTGTATAATATTTAAATGTTTAAATGTAAATGCATAGATATTTATGCATATATGTATATGTATATGTGTGTGTGGGTATGTATATATATATATATATATATATATATATATATATATATATATATATATATATATGAGAGTGGAATAAAACAAGAAAGTCTAAATTATCTTAGCGATGATTTATGATGTTACTATAGAGAATAATTAAACTAACTCTCCTGCTTTACACCACTTTCAAATATAAACTCTGTAAATTGTTCAGTTGTATATAGTACCAAAAGAATATTGAAGGACAAATAATATTTAACTGTCAATTGAAATATGGATAAAAAATGATTTACATGGAATTCTAAACATCCCATTCAAAATAGCAATTCTACAATACACACATACACAAATATATATACATACATACCATATAAACATACATATATATAAATGTATACAAATATATATATATATATATGCACACATACATGTTTATATATATATATATATATATATATATATATATATATAGCAAAAAAGAAAATGGAGGGGATACAAAAACATCAGCCAGTATATACATACATTATATATATATATATATATATATATATATATATATATATATATATATATATATATATATATATATATATATATATATATATGGTGTTACCCATCATATGACAGGTAATTTGAAGTATACTTTTGCCCACCATGGGTAATATCAGGAATTATGATATACATATAATACAGATAATTTAACTTTGAGCAAATTTCTTGGTGCATATACAAAATGATGAAACCAATTTTTAAAAGAAAAATATTTATTACCTTAAAATCAAATAAGACAAAACAAATTTCCCATAACTACTGTCATTTAATCCCTATACTCCTCTGCCTGACACCAAGCCTAGTATGTGCACGCATTCTGTACCTCTTACATTAACTCTCTCTTTTACTCTTTCTGTTCGTTACTCTATATGATGTAAAGCATATCGAGGATATCAACCAATCAATATTTATATTGGCTTTCTCTCTCTCACACACCCATCCACCCACACACACACGTGCTGGTGGTATTTTTGTCCTTCTTTGGACTTTTCTGTTTTCCTTTCTGATGGAGACCTATGTTTGAAATGTCAAAAACTCTCTTCTTACCAAGTATCAAACTAATACATTCCATGTGCATGTCCTCTTGTCTTGTTTGTCATTTTTAATGTTTGTTTATTTGATTTGACTACACACACACACGTATGTATGTATATACACACTCACATATACATACACACATACAATAAGGAAAGTACATCTATTTATACTCCCAAATACAGAAAGATATATATAACAATGAGTAAAGGAGTAAAAGAGGAATCTCTACAAGTTTGGATTGTTAGAAATAGCAATCAAATCTTCTTCATAACTCACCCTACAATCTCTGAAAAACACATCTGATAATGTAGTTATAGAAATAGGACAGTCATAGTTGAAATGGCTTTAATCAAAGGTTTGCTTGATCAGCATTCACACAGAACTAAATAATAGCGACAATATCAACACGTACAATTTATATAATCAGTAAAATGCATGTCATGTATATATATATTTATCATCTTCATCATCGTTTAATGTCTGCCTTCCATATATGCGTGTGTGTGTGTGTGTGTGTCTGTCTGTACTGAGTATATCCATTTTCATGTATGGAGTGGTTTTTGTAGGAAGAATTGCTTTTTAATAGCTAGTTGGAGATAGTTCCAATTGCCTACTGAATTGTGAAGTAGAGTTGGAATCTGTTAAAAGCAAGACAATATGAAACAAACAGAGAAGTATGGTCTTTGTATCTAGTCAATGAAAAGCACTTTACTCTCTTAGCTATCATGTCTCAACTAAACAGAGACACACATAGATGTACATACATGCATGATTTTATATCTAAGGATGTAGAAATTGATTATCTTTTTTTATTTTATTCAATTAAAGTTTCGTATGTTATAATTTTAGCATTTTAAACAACAGTGGATCTACAGGATGTTCTTTGTATAACCCACATTGTATTAGTAATTGTGTGCTCTCTGTTTCACATTCTCTCCCCAGTGCTGCCTGACTGGCTCCTATGCTGATGGCACGTAAAAAGCGCCATTTGAGTGTGGTCAATGCCAGTACCACCTGACTGACCCTTGTGCCAATGGCATGTAAAAAGTGGTTAGTGTTAGGAAGAGCATCAAGCCATAGAAACTTTGCCAGATCAGATTGGCGCCTGGTGCAGCCTTCTGGCTTGCCAGCCCTCAGTCAAACCGTCCAACCCATGCCAACATGGAAAGCAGACGTTAAACGACGACGACGATGATGATGATCTATGATTAAATGATTTTGAAATCATTTAATATGCATGTTTTAAGTTTGCATAATATATAATAGGAAATGCTTCCATTATGTAAACCTTCCTCAGTTAAAGCATTTTGAAATGTGGGTTGATTTCATTATAACAACTAATATGATGCAATATCACTACAAACTAGCTGGTCTTGACTCCACTCACGCATATACTCTATCAATGATTTGGAGTTGTTTGTTATATTTGACTCAAGTCTAAAATTCTAGTAACATGCATTGCTTCTTAGCATAATACGAAATATATATACACACATGCAAACACACACACATAAATACATGTACATATATACAGAGAGAGGGAGAGAGAGAGAGAGAATGAGAGAGAGTCACAGTAACATATATACAAAGTAAATAATACACAATATATCTGGTAGATCTATTATTTTTTAAAACACCATAACTACAACATAAATTAAGACCTTAATTGGATAAAGAAACAAATTTCTTATTCCTGTTTAACAAAGATCAAATGTCACTTTAAAAGATGGAGTAACAAAAAGGAATGAAATGAAAACAACTCCTTTATGAAAGATAAATACTGAACTTGCACCAGCATTAATTTTTTTTCATTGTTATTCTTTTCTCAGATTAATAGAATGATTTACTGTAGCATATGCATCTATAGAACTCATTCTACTTTTACTACAGCTTATACATCAATAGACATAGACATGGTTGTGTGGTTAAGAAGTTTGCTTCCCAGCCACATTTTTCATGTTCAATGCCACTACTTGGTATCTTGAGCGAGTGTCTTCTACTACAGCCTTGGCTTGACAAAAGCCTTTTAGTGAACTTTGGCAGCTGAAACTGTTTAGAAACCCATCTTCTTCTGTGTGTGTGCATGCACATGCACATGTGCAAGTCTTTGCATTGATATTCTTGGCCTGCAGTGATGCGTATTTATATCACATAGCTCAGTGGTTTAGAGTGCAAAGACCAGTGGGATAAAGTACCTTACTTGAATTATATTGAGTTGGCATCAGGAAGGGCATCTGGTCGTAGAGTATGGCCAAAAAGAGGCTTGTCCAATCCATGCTAATAATGGTGGATGGCATTGGATCTCTGTATTTAGTCTTCCTTGAATACCGTCTTTACAATGCTACCTTTGACTCTCATCATAAAGTCTGTATAACGAAGATTGCACCAGATGTGTTGAGATCCAATATACATCATCCTTCTGTACTGCTACCCATCACTTCCTCTCCCTCTTTCATTACTCTCTCTTACCATAATCCATCTCAGCTGCCATCCATCACTCACTATCTCTTGTTTACCAAAAATATGTAGGTACCATTACTGCCTCTCTTCCATTATTCTTTCTATAAGCCTTTTACTCTAAATGCTTTGTTTCTCTCATTATACTCTCATTTCTTTCACCTTCTCAGCCTAGTTCATCTTATGTCAATGTATAACAGTGAGGACTGTTAAGTCTTGCAGAATACAAGGCAACCTCACCAGAGCTAACGTCACAAAGAAAAAAAGAAATGAATGGATGAATGTATATAAGTGAGAGTGTATGTCTGTATATAATCCATACTAGCATAGACAAGTGTATGTAAAATGATGAGAGGGACAGGTCTTAGATTTTCTGTGCTCAAGAAGATCCACCCATATTGATGAAAGTGAGGCCCTAAAAATATTATATTAATTTCTATACACACACTGTGTCCTGCAATCTGTACCCAATCTGTTCCCTTCAAGCCTTCCTCATCTCTTGTCTTCCTCACACCCAATCCTCCTCTTTTCTAACAATAGTGCTATTCAGCAGCTGTAGCCATTTGAGAGCAGAATATACACATATTTTATCCTCCTTTCTGTAACCAGTTACCTCTCCCTCTCACTGGAACCACTTCCTTTAAAAATCCATCCTTTATTATCAATATCAACTTTTCCAACTTTATTTTAAATTGATTGTCCTTTTCTGTGCCTCCAGTTATCTCTCTCTCTCCTTTGAGATACATCTTAGAATTGTCATTATCTTATTTAACACAATCTCTTATCTGCTACTATTCTCATCGCCCTATCATATCTGCTGTTGTGCCTCCCACTCACTATGCATCTCTCTTTCTTTTCCCCTCACTCTCCCATCCCACACAGCATTTCTATGCTTTCTGATCTACCTACAGGTTTATTATATTGCTGTTCTCGTCCCCCCACACTGTCACTTATCACCTCCACCTCCCTGAGTCACTCCTATTCTTTTACCTACCTGCCATACTTATGTGGCACAATTCCACCCTTGATCCACTCACTACATTCATCTTTACATCCATGTCTAACCATCTATCACTCTCCTCTCACACCTTAATGAACTTATCCACCCACCTTTCTTAATTCTTTGTATTCTCTACTATACTCACTTTCTTGTATCTTGAGAGTATGCTCTGACACCTTATCTCTATAACCAATATCTTCTTTCTAGCAATTCCTACCCACCCTTATATAATGTAGGGTAGCTACATATCTCTTCTTGTTCCTCCAGTATTCTTTAGCCTCTCAACAACTGACATAAAGCTACCTCACGCTTTACTACAACCCACTCAGTTGAGGGGTCCTTTTCTTTGTCATGTAAGTTACTTGGTGATATCATGAAAAAGCACTCAGCATATTCCATAAAGTGGGTGGTATTAGGAAGGGCATTCAACCATTGAAACCATGCCAAAACAAACTTTAGCTTTTTGGATCTTGTCAAACCATCCAATCTAGCAAGTGTAGAAGACAGATGTTAAACGATGATGATGATGATGATATATATATATATATGTATAGCATGTGTGTAAAGAGTAAAGGAAAATTTAAAGTTATATAAAAGCTATCTTAAGTCTAGAAGTTCTTGTCATAATATTTCAATTAACTCTTTACTGACACATAGAATTGGTTATGTTATGTCATATGAATTAAGAAGTATATAATATCTAGCATCCAGCAACATTCAGCACAAATACCTTAATTATTTGAAGGGGTATAAAAGAATAGAATAGAAACATAAAGAGAATGGAGAAGGAATGTTTGCACATATGAAATTTAAATGTATAAAGCACTGGATTTACAATTCATGAGTTAAAACTTGGTTTTTTAACATTCTTGAACCAATAGATTTATAGATTTATCTAATGTGTCATGGGTCAAGGCATTGTGATGTGGTTGAGAAATTAGCTTTACAGCCATGCAGTTTTCAAATCAGTCTCACTGCACAATACTTTGGGTAATGTCATCTATTATAACCTTGGGTTGACAAATGAAGAGATGGCAAATAGATTGCTGTATCAACCAAAATTACCTAGTTGTATCAAACCAGGTCAAATCTTGTAGGTGGGCTTAGATATTTGATAAAAAATTCCTAAAATTGATTAAAACCCTTGAAGATACCTCAGTATTGAATCAGTTGTTGTCATCATCATCGTTTAACATCCTTTTCCATACTGGCATGGGTTGGATGGTTTGACAGGAACTGGCATGCCAGAGGACTGTGCCAAGTTCTACTGTCTGCTTTGGCATGGTTTCTATGGCTGGATGCCTTTCTTGACACCAATCAGTAAAGAATAAAATATATAAAACATGTTTTATATATTTTATTATTTACTTCTTTTCTCTAAGTGATCAGAGTAGTAGTAAATTAATGAACAGAACATCTCATTTCTACTTCTTTTTTTTTTTGACAATTAAGGTTTGGTTGTTAATGATTATTTTGTGGCTTTTGGTATTATTATAATGGGAAAATTATAAAATATTCTGAATATGTAGCATTTAAAAATTTTCTCTTGATTATATAATTTTTATAATCAGTTATTTTATTGTTTAACTAATAAAGATGTATGATGCTGGAGCCTGGTGTTGCCATCCGGTTTCACCAGTCCTCAGTCAAATCGTCCAACCCATGCTAGCATGGAAAGCGGACGTTAAACGATGATGATGATGATGATGATGATGATATAATTTTAAAATTTTATGTCCATATAAATATAATAAATGAAGTAAAAAAAAAAGGCAAAATAGAGAGGAAAAATTAACTTCTTGAAAAATGCTGATTCAAAAATTTAGGAGAAACGAAGTGATAGGCAAACAAAATTTGTTAGTATTAACTCACAGAGGATTTACAAGCTACAAAGCTACATAAAGTTTACTTTTGGATACATGTTTTCACGCATACAACTATTTTATGAAACATTACATTGAAAGAGACAAGATCATTCAGATCCAATATTTCAATCATAAATAGCACCTTCTCTGAAATCAAAATCTGGCAGAAGTAAGCCTTTATCAACATTTTAATGTAGAAAATGAGAGTATATTCTAAAAAGGTTGACTCCCCTAGCCCTTTTCTTTTCTAAGGCACTCACAAAACAGTGAGGGTTTGTGCTTGGAGTTTTTTTCCATAACATGGTAATTAACCCATAAGTTAATTACCATGTTACAGGTGCTACTACTCTAGGCCAGAGAAGACCTGGGAACAATAGTGGTTCCACATTCCTCAAAATTTCTCTTTCACACCCTTCTGGCAACTCCCGGTTAGGTGGAGCTCTCCAGATCTGTAAGGCAATTCACCTAGGAGAAGGCCACTCCAATGTAAAACCTGCAGCTTGCTGGTCACCACAGTCTCTTGCTGAGTCACTGTGGTCAGACTTTCAAATGTAAGGAGTGGGATCAGACTGCACAGTCTGACTCTCATTTTAAAACCACTAAATGCAGACAGGAAGAAAAGATCTGCAGTGATGGAGAAGTAACAAAAATAACAGGTACTGGATGGTACAGATAGTTACAGCCTCTGTATATCTGTATATAGGCAGCCTCTTCTTTCCTCATGGTCTTCAGACACAAACAACTGGCATCAGTATTCTAAGGCGAATGCATAGTTTCCATAATCTCTTTAGAGACGATACTAAAAGCAGATTTTTGGAAGAGTTATGGTAAGCTTCATTCAGTAATAAATAACTACAGTAATGAATTATCTAAGTAAGATGTTCATATGATTTTAATTGGAAACAGATTTGTATGTATAAAATTTTCTGCACTTTTGTCAATATCTGAACTGTGCAAAGGAAAACACTAAACATTATTTAAAAATAAACAATCATCAAATCTGGTAATATTTAGTTCCTTTCTAGATCTGAGAGAGAGAGAGAGGGAGAGAGAGAGAGAGGGAGAGGGAGAGAGAGAGAGAGAGAGAGAGAGAATTGAAGGGATTTAGAATTCTGAATAATTTCCTCAGCACATCATTCCATAGAAAGTAAAATTGGTAGGATAATTTGTTGCAGAGTATAATACAGTATATTATATATACTGTTTGTATATATAATATACAAACTAATAACATCTCAAAGAAAACATAATACAGATACAGTTATTCAGGATGAACAACAGGGTATACTAGTTCATGCAGATCAGATAAGTAATGGACATAAATATAATAAATAAATACAGAATCCATCCCTCAAGTTTTGAATGATATGTTAAATTGTTAATAATGATTGTGATTTGACAACTGATACAGGAACAAACACTTTTCAAATAATTCTCGAATAACAAAAGGAATTACACCAATTTGCTTTTGGGAGATATGATGTCATTTCTATGCTAATGTTATTGCATGCATTTTGCAGTTTTTACATGATTAGATCTATTTAAGGTGGCTACTAGTTTCATACAACAGGTTTGGCCATCAGATGAATAGCACTTCTGAACATATAGAATCACATGTGACCATGATTGTATTTGGATAAATGCTGTAGGTTACAACATAAATGAAACTACATAAATGAAATCTTTTTTTCTCTCTCTTTCACTCTAAAAGTGTTCAGTTTTTCTGTTTCTAGTTGAAGAGCTCCTCAAATACATCATTCATTTATTCAGTTGGAAAACAACAACAAACACTATGTAGCCATTGAAGATATTGGCCAGTCTAAAGAATAATGTTCTTTGATAGGAAGCTACAGTATAATGCTGCAAGGCGGAAAACATTAATATAAAGAAACCTATGAAGCATTACAAGGAATTCTTATTAGACGGTGTGTATGGTTACAATAAAAGCTTATGTGAGAGGCAATGACAGTTAGATGAAAAGAAATTAAACTATTATAGTTATATGATGCTGAAGCAGTAAAAGTAATGAAAAAATGTTTTAAAATTACTAAATCAATAGAGATTTAAGGTATTTAAAAATAGTTTAAAGTCAACTGTTGATTACAACAGCTTATAAATAACCTGATATATTTTAAAATAAATACAAGGGGAAAATATATTTTGATATATATATATATATATATATATATATATATATATATATATATATATATATATATAAAAGAGACCACTAAGTGGACTGTTAATGTGCTAGAAGAAGATCACTGAAAGATTCTCAAAGAAAAAATTATATATATATATTGATTTGAGTATGAATAGAAGAAAAATTAATGAGTTAGTATTCATGATGTCCATAAATTTTTTGTTGAACAAAACTAAAATATGAATCTATCACTAAGATTATTTTAGCCAGATATGGAAAGATAAGAGTTAATAGTGGAATTTACATTGACAGCAGTAAGCTATAAATAGAAATCTTATTCTCAGAACATATTTAGAAAGCAAGAATTTGGAAACTCCACTTGTTTTATTTTATTTTTATGCAGAGAAGGTAAAAACAAAATTAGAAAGGTGTTTAAAATATGTGAAAACAAAACTTTATGTGCACTATGTGTGTGTATATAAATTATACATGAGTACTCATACTCATGTGTGTGTGTGTGTGTGTGTGTGTGTGTGTGTGTATGTATAAAATTATACATACACATGTATACACCACATTGGTGTATAATCTGTTGACTATATGCCTACTCTGTAACAGATAGGAGATATTGGTTTCAAATTTTGTCACAATGCCAGCAATTTCAGGGAAGGGGTAAGTCTATCACATCAACACCAGTGTTCAACTGGTACTTATTTTATTGACACTAAATGGATGAAAGGCAAAGTCGGCCCTTGTGGCATTTGAACAAAGAACATAAAGTCAGAAGAAATGTTGTTAAGCATTTTTTATGGCATGATAACAATTCTACCAGCTCACTGCCCTAAGTAGATGAGAAATATTCTTTACCATTTATCTTGTTGCCTGCATATTTATTCTTTTTGGTTCATGAAATTATGTTAGCCTGTACTTAGCTACATGCTCTTCATATAGAGATCATAACTGGGAAATTTCCCTGTTATCAGATATAGTTTAGTTGAAGCCATTTTATCAGAGTAACTGATATCAAGAATATGTTATTCTTCTTATTGCTGATAGCTTCACTGGTGTGACATTGACATTGAAAGCTATTCAGATATAATCATTGGAATTTAAGGGGAAAAGTGGTAGTCCACATCAATAAGATAAGAGGTAGATTCTTGATCATTTTGAAAGAAAAAGTATGTTTGAGAAAGAAAAAACCGTCTTTAGGTTTGAGGCTCAGAAATAAAGTTGGAATAGCAGAAGATAATTCATAAGGGAGATATAATTGACAAGTGAACATTAGCAAGAAAAGTGAACATTAGTAGAAAAGAAAACACAAAGCTTCTACACAGACCAGGGTCTGAGTAGTAAAAGAGTTCAGTGCTGCCTTAACATGACAGGCCGCAGGCAAATCAATGCTCTGGGTGTTATAGCATTTATTTATTGACAGTCAGCCACAATGTACATAGATCAGAAATGGACCCCTAGACTTGTTAGGCTGCAAGGTAACTGCCCAGAGTGCTCATGCATTAAAACGACACTGGAAGTGTTGTGTTTTCTAAAATCAACAAGTATTGTCAACAACTGTATTGGAGTAGCCATGAAATTAATTACATGTCTTACAAACCTTATTAACAAATACTGAAAGCTATTTTGTTGTATCTATGCCAATAATAAACAAGTGCACTAGTTCAAACCACTTCTTTATTATTAGTCAATTGGTTAATTATTAAACCAACTAACCAATCGATTGTTTGCTTAGTCACTTGGTTAGTCAACTAATCAGTTGCTTGTCAAAGTGTTATAGAGGTTGTGGATGGTCATAGAAGGACATTCACAAACAACTGATTGGTTGACAAACCAAGTGATTAAGCAAACAATTGATTAGTTAATTGGTTAAGTAAGTATCCAACTGAATAATAATAATAGAAATGAAACTGAACCAGTATATTATCTATTATTGGCATAATAACCCTCCCAAAATACAACAAAATTTGTTTCAACACATGAGTTCACATCAAGAATCTTGCAAACCAAATGGAAAAATGAAATACTGAAATTTACATTATTTATAGTCTTGGAGAATAGAAAAAATCTTACCACATTCTACAAAACAAACAATTTAATTATAAATAATCCTTTCCTTAAGTGCATTTGAATATCATCTAATCTGAATGGTTGAGATAAAATAGACTGAAAATTGCAACAAACATCCAAAGATATGCAAATTACAAACTGTGTTTAATAAGGTGAGAAGATGGAGTAAAATATTTTATAACTTAAGAGAAAAAAGTTACATTGTTTTTGTATAGCATCTTTAGTTTCTAAAAGCAGACTGCTTCTACTTATAACTATGCTGTATACAGAGGCTTAAAGATGTTCAGCTAGTGTAATGGAGCCAAGTAAACACTCAAAGTAGAGAAATCTTAACTGAACATGCCATGATTAAGAAATTCCAAACAATATTATGTTGTCACCTTCACTTTTCTACTACAATATTGTAGCTCCACATTGAAGCCACAAAAGCGTTTGAAGCTTGTTCAGCAGATTTAGTAACTATTTACGCTCAACTTTGTTGAGTTTCTGAGCAAAATTTGCTAGGATTTTAGTCTGGCCTAGGATGTAGGTATCTACAGGCAACGACAAGTTACTGAAACCTTTGACAATATACTGTGTTTGAGAAGACTTGTCAAACCAAGTGAGGTTGTAGTCATGGCTGATGCTGGTGTTTCGTAACTGGCACCCATGTCAGTGGCATGTAAAAAGCACCCACTACACCCTTGCAGTGGTTGACATTAGGAAAGGCTTCCAGCTGTAGAAACCATGCTAAATCAGATTGGAACCTGGTGCAGCTCCCCAGCTTACCAGTTTTCAGTCAAACCATCCAACCCATGCCAGCATGGAAAATAGACATTAAATGATGATGATGATGATGATGATGATTCTCTACAATTGAGGTTTCACCTTATAGAAAGGCTCATAATAATTTTTTTCTTTGGAGCATAGTAGTGTCTCTAAGATGAAATTACATTCATTACTACACTCTCTGAGTGGTTGGCGTTAGGAAGGGCATCCAGCTGTAGAAACTCTGCCAAATCAGACTGGAGCCTGGTGTTGCCATCCGGTTTCACCAGTCCTCAGTCAAATCGTCCAACCCATGCTAGCATGGAAAGCGGACGTTAAACGATGATGATGATGATGATGATGATGATGATGATGATGATGATAAGAATATGAAGCAATTTCTACTGATTTGACTGGCAATGAAAGTATTACCAGTTTATTTTTATGAACCCCAATAATCTTCTTGGCAGTTGCTGCACTCCCATAAAGATATTAAATGCTAACAAACATTTGTATCGATTTCATTTTCAAATGTTTGCATCCAAACATTTAATCCATTTTAATAGTTCCACACAACAAATTGCGTCAAAAACTGTCAGAGGAGTGAATTTGAAAAAATATTTCAATGATTTTGTAGCTTCTAGTAAGATTATGACTGGAACTATCAAATTGAAATAAGACTGGTTTTTTATTCACCAACATTACTTAAAGCATCAAATACTCTAGTTTCTTTAATACTTTCTTACAGTTTTGAGGCTTCTGTTTTCTTCATCTTCAGTTTTGTAATTAGTATCAGACAAATTTTCTTCAATACTATCTTCAGTAAAATCTTAGGTTTATTCAGTCTGAGACTGTCAGAATTAAGATAATGTAGTTTTAGTTGTAAAACAAATAATTTTCACAATGAGAAAGCTAAATTATTTACACAGAGCTATTTGCTGCTTTTATGACAAAGGTGAGCTAGTGAATAAGACCAAATTAGTTTTATATGTTTATAAAAGAAAACAGAAGTGTGTGTATGTAAATATACATACATGTCAGAAAGAAAAATAAACAAAAGGTTGTCATTGGTTAGCTATGACCTTTTTTGTTTGTTTCAATTTGATCAGGTGTTTAACATGACTAGAAGGGTTTTGTTGGATGAGTAAACATATACAAGTTTTTACTTGTAGAAAACTACCTATGAAAATAAAGTTCATTAATATAATTACATCTCATATGGCACTTTTTAATTAAAATATTTATTTAGTTCCTTTTCAGTGTGGGTTGAACACCTCTGCTAATTTACGCTTGCACAAACTATGTGAGTGCATATGTTATAAATATATATCTTCTTCCATCAAACAATCAGTATATGGATGTTGTTTGGGAGTACAGGTACAACTCATTTTTGCCAGCTGAGTGGACTAGAGCAACATGTGTGTCTTTTTGTGCATGTGTGTGTGTGTATATTTTCAGTGTGCGTGTGTGTGTGTGAATGTTTTGTGTGTATGTGTGTAATGTAGGAAAAAGATAATGAATTAGTACTGCCTGTAGATAGTTAATGTGTGTGTGTTAATGATGGAAGACTATACAGAGTTGGCCAAAAGTCACCTGACAGTAAATCCAAACCCATTTAATTCCAAGATTAAAACAAAAAAATATTTTATACGAGACTTCGCTAATAAATAGACAAATGTTGAAAAAATAAAACAAAAAAAAAAGTGATTTTAACTCACAGCATTCAATTATTAAACATTCATAATTGAAATGAATAAATAAAATTGAATATCACATATTTATGGAATTTTGATTTACTGTCGGGTGACTTTGGCCACCCCTGTATGTTAGATGTATTGAAATGCTACCTAGTAACTGGTATATCTGTTACACAAAAGGTACTGTCTCACACACAAACATATGTGCATTCATACACACCGACAATGGAAACAGATACAAACCCTTGACAAGACAGTTCAGTTAAACAGTTTCTGATTCACTTTACATGAAGGACTGCCAAACTGGGCTATAAAAAGTGGATTATGCTACTTTTCAAGAGTGTATGCTAATATTCATTTAATTTGGGCAACCTGGAATCTATTTTTTTAAAGATAAGAATTCCATTGAATAACATTAATTAACAACTACATAAATTAGGTCTGAGATACAAGTAATCTTCATATACATATATTTCTTCACTTTACTAGCAACTTCTACTATAGTCCTGGGTTGACCAAAGCCTTGTGAGTAGGGGTTGGACGGTTTGACATGGAGTTGGCTAGCAGAGAGCTGTCCAGACTCCAGCTGTCTGTTGAGGCATGGTTTCTACAGCTGGGTACACTTCCTAATGCCAACCACTTAACAGTATGCTGGGTGCTTTTTACATGCCACTGGCATGGGTGCATTTATGCAATACTGATACAGGTGCATTAATGCAACACCAGCACAGGTGCTTTTTAAGTGGCACTGGCACCTAAAAGGAGAAGCCTGTATGTGTAGAAGACAGCGATTTTACTTAGCTTGATGTGACTTATCAAGTACAGCAAATCACCACATCTACCAGTCCCTTGTTATTTCCTCAGTGAGGCCCAGTGTCCAAAGATCCTTTCTCACCACTTCGATCCTGGGTCTACTTGAGTCTACCCCTTCAACAATTAGAGTTCTGCATTTCTTTATGCAGCTGTCCACATGACCAAACTAGCACAGTCTTCTCTCTTGCACACAACATCTGATGCCTCTTATACCCAGTTTTCCTCTTTAATCATTTACTCTCTGTCGTGCATACACACTGATATTACCCATCCAGTGGAGCATGCTGGCTTCATTTCTTTCAAGTCTTCTGCAGTCAAAGCCCATGTTTCACTGTCATGTAACATAGCTGTATGTACACAGGCATCATACAATCTGCCTTTCACTCTGTGACACTATATATATGAAGGTGTGTGTGTGTGTGTGTGTGTGTGTGTGTGTGTGTGAGTGTCTGTGCACGTGCGTGCGTGTGTACATGTTCACTTGTGAGTACATATTGAATCATTGCATTTCTGCATACAATAAACAGCCTCAGTATAAGGGAAAGGATTAGAGCATACTGGCATGAATACAATGAAAAGAAACAAATAATTGCACTCTACAAACAAGCTGTACACTATAGCTCAATAAGCATTATAGCTCAGGAAACACTATAACTCAATAAACAACACTAAAATAAAAAAAATTTACTACACATCTAAAAGATCAGATGTTCCAACAGTTAACAGAAGCCATATGCATATGGAAGCAAATACATATGTACTCAATACAAAGAATGAGTGAAGTAGCAACAGTGTGACAAGCTCCACCACCACAGCCACAGTAATATAAGAATGAGGATAAAATAAAAATAAAGTCAGATAAAGTCAACTTCTCTAACCAATCTAAAAAAACTGTACAAACTACAGATACATCAACAAAAGCACACAGACCACACACACACACACACACATTTTTGTGTGGCCACAGACAAAAAGAAAAGTAAATGAAAAATATAAACAATTAATGAAAACAAAACAGTCACATAACAACGCACACATATGTTTAACATATAGATGACATATGACAAAATAAAATACACAAAAAAACCTGTTGGAGGATTTGAAATAATTAGAAAGGTCACTACTGTAGTGCCACGGAAAGATTATGACAAATTGGTTAACAATGAACTACAGTGTGTGTGTTTATATACAATAAGACCTCCCCAGAGTACAAAATACATTGTGTGTGTTGGAGAGAGAGACAGAGAGAGGGAGCGAGAGAGAGAGAGGGAGCGAGAGAGAGAGAGAGAGAGAGAGAAAATAATACTTTCATTATATTTTTGAGAGGGAATCTGAAGGAGTAATAAAGATAGTGTAGGAGAATAAAGAAAAACGAGGGGATGACTTAAAACAAAGAAGATGACTTAAAAAAGGAGGGGATGACTTTAAACAAGCCAGGGACAGGGTATGGTGCAGAAAAAGAAAGATATAAAAGAAAAAGATATACGTTGTAAGTTTACCATACATTTATGAATAATATATGTGTGTGTATGTGTGTGTGAATGTGCATGTGAATGTGTGTGAGTGTGTGTGTACACGTGTGTGGACACATGCACGTAGACACATACAATATAAAACTCACTAAAGTTAAATGGTGAAAATTGATTTCAAAAAGACAAATACTAATCAAAATAAGGAAGACATAGAATAAGGAAGTAGAAACTGAAACTAAAGAAATAAACAAAAGAGAAAAAAAACCCCAGAAAATTTTAAACAAATGTGTAATACGTAAAATGCTTAATTATGAACAAACATCAATATACACACAAAATGACTTGTCAAAATAAAACAATTACAATTTTATCATGTACTCTTCAGAGCATGATGTTAGTCTTTTGTAGTCCAAGAAAGACAGTTCAGCAATGTTTTGCTGAACAACCTGCAAAAATGATTTGCATAGAGTGATCAAATGTATGTGTTGTACATATCCAGTTGACACTCCCTTCATCCAATTGACATTGCCTGAACAGGTGCATGGTGTACCACATATCAGTTGTCGAAGTGATCATAGAGCAATATGAGATAAAGTGTTTTGCTCAAGAACACAATGCACCACCTGGTCCAGGAAATGAAATCACAACCTTGCAATCATGAGTGCAACACCCTAACCACCTGGCCATGAGTCGTTCACACACACATACACACACATGCATACAGATGCACACACATACAGAATAATTATTTTAGTTCCTAATCAAGGTTAAAAAAAACTGAACTATTTCCAAATCACAAGGTCCATCTGTCATGGCAGCTATCAAAAGACTAAGAATATATTTATTAACTTTTACAAGTAGATGGGTGACAATGACTTAAAAGTCTTGGTTTGTTATCAAGCCTGATGAAGATCAGTAGGCTGAAACTTCAAAGTTACTGTCATCCTTTTTCTTGTAAAAGTTTAAAATACATGTACTCTACTAAAAAAATATTGAATAATTCTTCAGATTAATGTTAATTCTTTTATATATATATATATATATATATATATAAGAGCCATAAAAACAAATACACACACACATGATCTTACTTTTTTACATACATATGCATACATGCACATATACATACACAAACACAATGAGTACATATTTCAGCAAAAAAGAATAGAGAAAGAACATGAGATATGTTGTATAATTTTTCTTAGTATTAGGTGGCATTTATATTCTTAATACTATATATATATATATACCCTTACACAAACAATCTTCATCTAACTAAAATTATTTGACAATGATTAAAATACAATCACACACACATATATACACACACATACACTCAAATACTTATATACATACATGTGTGTGTGTGTGTGTGTGTGTATGATTCTGTATTCTGATAGTGCAGAATAATGATAGTAGGATATATAAAAAGTATATCAAATTTTCATATAAATATATAGTAAGAAAAATATAAAGTTATTTTTAAATAAAAAAGACATGCTTCAGCTATAAATTTAAAGCCTAATGCTTGATAATTGATACTGAAAATAAAAGATATATATATATATATATATATATATATATATATATATATATATATATATTTTATATATGTATATACATATATATATTTATATGTTAATGTCTGTATGCATGCTACTTAATGGTATAATTTAACATCCATCTAAATTTGAGGACTAGAGGAAAATGACTATAGAGATCTATGGAATTTAATAAGAGAATCTTACAAACAAATTTTATTTTGTGTATAAGGAACAATAATTCAATCAACATATAGAAATAAATAAAATAATCTTAAGCTAAATACATAAAAAGAAATTAAAAAATTGTTATCTAAGAAAACTAAAAATTGTTGCGATGAAATTAGAAATTGAATAAATAAATAAAAAGTAAATAGGTAAATAAAAAAAATAAATAAGATTAATAAATAAAACAACCAAAATATGAACAAAGTTTCTTTGAAGAATTGTTTGATGTTTTTCAAGAAACTCACTAAATCTAGAAAATTATTGTACACATGCAGTTAATGAAATATGCATTTAGTAAGGATAAAGCTAAATACTAATCTATTTACTTCATAGATTAGTATGATAAACAGAGTTACTAGGAGTATCCATCAATGGGTGAGAAAACCTTACTTATTTCAGGGAAGAATAAAATGTAAGTTGTGTTTTCTCAAGGATATTAATGGTATAAAAGAAGTGAGAGAGCTATGGTTAGAATTAAAAATCAGAGTCAGTTTTTAGAGAGTTTAGTTTATACTGGGTGTACAGAAATTAGTACAATACAAATATGAGAAAACTAATGAAACTATTACATTGAATTTAAGATATTTTTCTACAGATGCAACATATCTGAAATCATTTAGTATACGAAATAGAAGTAATTAATGCAATAAAAAAAAAAAAAAAAAGATGAAAAAATTCCTCTGTAAAAAGAGTTGATCCAATCTCAAAATAATGATGCTGAATAAACAATTTGTTGTACTTGTTATTGTTGTTTCTAAAACAACGTTTCATGTAGTCCCTTGCTTCTGTAGTAAAGAAATGGAGAGAGCAAGATAATTAAACAGACTGTTGGGTTGCAAACATATCAAAGCTTGCATTTTGGGAAACAAACTGGAAAGGTAAAAACAGGTGTGAGTGTTAATGTACATGTGCCAGGACCAACATTGATAATTGAATTGGACGGGTTATATTATCAAGATTACACTTTAGAAACAAATACCTTGTGCACACGCACAGAGGAGGGGAGAAATAATAGAGAAAAAAGATGGGGAGAGTATGTGTGTGTATGTGAAAGATTTTTTGCATATATAAAGATATAGCTGGATAGAGAGATATAATGCATACATCAGCATGCAGCAATGAAAAAAGTTGTGACAACAATGAGGTCAGTGTTGGAGTGGCAGTGAGTAATTGGATGATATTAGATGGTGTGAAATGGTTGTGAACACATGAGAGTATCATGTGTGAGGACGGAGACATGCGTGCTTGGCTTTAGCATGGTTGGCTCAGGAATAATGGAACATGGATGCAAAAAAAAAATAATAATAATAATAATACAAGGATTAATAAACTGGGTGTGAATCACATCAGCCCTAACGTAGGTCGGCAACAAAGTTTTAACAGGTAACCTACCATAATTAAAATCTGTGAGAAATTGCAGGTAACTGCCTTCACTTGAAAAAATAAACAATTTTATTTTTGAAATTACCAGGTAAAAGTCAGCCACTAATCTATCTATTTGTAAGTATTTCATTAATAATTAC
Source organism: Octopus bimaculoides (assembly GCF_046866305.1). Lineage (NCBI taxonomy): Eukaryota > Metazoa > Mollusca > Cephalopoda > Octopoda > Octopodidae > Octopus > Octopus bimaculoides. The sequence continues at coordinate 124,225,238 of NC_142929.1, read as the reverse complement.
AAGCATACTAGCTGACACACATACAATGTATGCATAATAAATGCACACTTTCACACACACATGCCTACATACATACTAAAAAAAAGACAAAATTAACATACATATAACAAACATACATGTCCCATATGTCAGTGAAGTTTTATAAATATAAAACTAATTTAAATGCTGCCTTTCCAATGGGGCACATACTTATAATTATTAATATGTACAGAAAACATTTACATTCAGATGATCTCATATTGAATTTCTAGCATCCCATTACATCTTCATTTGAAAACCTATCAAACAAACTGTACATTTAAGCTATAGAGGACCAAGGACTCATATTTTGAAAACTTGGTTTGCTTTATCGTAGTTCTCATGTTTTTACATGTATGATGTTAATTGGCAGACTAAAATGTAATTTCAATTTTAGCCCTTAATAATAACATATATATATTAATTAATTAAAGGTGTCATACAAATGACTTTATGTTTAATTGTAACTCCTACATATCTATCTATAAGTACATGCATATATACATACATATACACACATACATATACTCGCACACATTAATATTACATACACACATCCCTATAAATATATTTATATGCAAATAGAGAGACACACACATCCATATAAATATATATATGTGTAAATAAATACACACACATATATAGTCATATCAAAATACTCATACATATGTATGCACATTCATATTTGTATATGCTTAGATAAGAATATAGTCATAAAATTATTTGAAACTAGACATACTATACTGAAATAATTTCTATAAGCATCAGGGATGTAGTATTTAGTACCATTTCTGTTTCCACCACCATAGTAGCCAACAATGAAAAATCTTTTCAGAATGAATATTGAGCATTATATGTATTTTCAATAATGTTCTTATCATATTAATTCCAAGAAGTAGTATGATAGGCAAATTCCATGTTTATGTTTCTGAGCTGAATTATTGCTAGATTAATTTAAATGTTCAGTTGCTATTTTAAATAACTTTGTACTAGTCGTATTTAAAGCTTAATTTTAATTTTGTTTAATATAAACTTTTTACACAAATATTTCTTAATTTTGGCACATTAATACAATACTTGTATGAGTGGAAATGACCATTGTTTTGAAGAAAGGTCAAACATGGCTTATTTGTGACTTAAAAGGTTTGACTTAAGTTAAATATGATTAATATTTTAATGCTTTTATTTCAAAATATTAACAGCTAATGTAACTTAGGTCTCTCTCTCTCTCTCTCTCTACACACACATACATACATATATAAATGTATGTGTATGTATATATACATCAGATCAATATATACAAGATTATAGATCCATTTCAGCCAATCTTACCTATTAGTTTTGCACTGGATATTAGATAACCAGGTGTTAGATAGCACTGCAGTTAACTAAAACCATGTGCTCTTCAGTGATGGCAGGCATACCTGAAATGGATCTATAATCTGTATATTTTGATTTCATATTTTCATTCTATTGACAAATATGAGTGCATTTTCTTCTTACTTATAGATTCCTAGATGACTATATATTCAGAGAGATGAGATAAAGAGAGAGAGAGGGAGAGAGAACTATATATATATATATCAGCTGTTAATATCAATAATACCAATGATCAAATTTTGTGAACTAAACTAAATCAGAAAGCTAAACACATTTTAATTTTCTTGCTCCGATATATATATATATATATATATATATATATATATATATATATATATATATATATATATTTATATATATATATATATATATATACACACATATAGATTAAACTATAGTTGACCACTGTTGCCAGCAGAACTACAAGTCCAAGAGGAAAGTGACCACATTAGCTTATATACCTCATATCTTCCAGTTTTCTTTACAGCTATGTCTTTTGTTTTGAAAATTCTTATAAATGGTAAAGTTACACAAATTAGATATCTAATCACAAATGTAAATGTGAGATGTAAATGTCTTTCTTAATACTAATTATGCAGTTGATAATGATAACACTCGAGAATGATAACACATACTTTACTGCAAAAAAAAAAAAAAACAGTAACTAACAGAAGCAAATAAAATAATGAGTTATACAAATAAGAGCAAATTCTGAAATTAAGACCTTGCATTTAAAGATTATCTTAGTAGTAATTTTTTAATAATCATGGTACTTTAAAATCCAGAACATTAGAATGCCATAACATGCTTTTCTTGAGATTGTTTGGTTCTGCAAATGAGCCATTCCAATGAGTTATTGCTTCATTAATTGACTCAAGCTATAGTAATTTATATTTCTATCATAAGCAGAAGGTTACAAATTAGATTACCTGCAGTACTTAACTAATATTTATTTTATTGACCTTAGTAGGATAAAAGGTAGGATTAACACTTGGAACATAACTCAGGAAGTAAAGTGCTGAAAGAAATGTTACAAAGGATTTTTGTCTGGCATGCTAATGCGTCTGCCAGCTTACCACCTTAACAATGATAACAGTAATTGTTTCTACAATAAGCCCAAGGCTGGAAATTTTGGTGGATGGGGCTAGTTGATAACACTGAACTCAGTCCTCAACTGGTACTTATTTTATCGACCTTGAAAGGATGAAAGGCAAAGTCGACCTCAGCAGAATTTGAACTCAGAATGTAGCGACAGGCAAAATACCTCTAAGCATTTTGTCCAGTGTGCTAACAATTCTGTCAGCTCACCACCTTAATAATGATAATAATAATGATGATTGTAATTGTAATAATATAATGATTATTATTATTACGTGTTGTTACTGACATGAGGATAAAGTACACTAACACCTCAGTAATTCTCTTTAACTTTAAACTTTGTGACAATTCCAACTTTTTGATTTAGCTATATAATAACTCCTAGGTATTAACACCACTTGACAAATAAAAAAAAATATTGTAAATTGAAAAGAGGTTTAAACTTTAAGGCTTTACTTCACTGTTGCTTGTTTATTTTTTTCCTTTAAAGCAATTAGAATATAAATAAAATAAAATAAATTGAAATGAACTAAATCATTAAAGAAGAGGCACAGTTAACAGGAATTTCAATTATTGTTTTAATACATTGATGTATCAAATTCGATTGTGTTTGTAATTAATTAAAGATATGGGTATCAAAAGATATGTTTAGTAAGCAGTTAAGCAGCTGACATAGGCCACGATTTTACACTTAGGCTTTTTAGGAATAAAATTAAAAAAGAAAAAGACCCCATTTTTGAGTGTTTTTTCTATACTTGCAATGAACTTTTTAAATAGCTGTTTGATTTTTTTTTTTTCATACTTAAATATCAAATTTAAAGCTAAATGATTTAGCAAGATTGAAATAATAATAATAATAATAATAGCAATAAATGTTCCTAATTTAGGCCCAAGGCCAGTAATTTTTGAAGGGTGGAGTTTAGTGTATACCATCAACCCCAGTTATAGACTGGTACTTTATTTTATTGACTTTGAAAGGATGAAAGGCAAAGTTGACCCTGGTGGGAGTTGAGCTCAAAATATAAAGAGCTGGAACACTGCAAGGTATTTTTTCTAATTCTCTTAATGATACACCAGCTTACTGCCTAAAATTATTTCTAATTTAGGCAGTAAGCCAGTAGTCTTGAAGGGAGAGGGTTAGTAGATACTACTTACCCCCAGTACATGACTGGTATTTTATTTTATTAATCCCAGAGAAATGAAAGGCAAAGCTGATCTTGGTGGGATTTGAACTTAGAATGTAAAGAGTCTGAAGAAATACCACAAGGCATTTTGTCCAACACTCTAATGACTTTGCCAATCTATTACCCTTATAATAATAATAATAATAATAATAATTTATATCTGTGGCACAAACCCACAAATTTTGGAGATGTGCAATTGATTTAGTTGACATGTACTTCAGTGGTATTTATTTTATCAATCTCAAAATAATAATAACAAGAACAAAAATCTTTTATATATTTGCCTGATGGCCATCACTAACCATTATAAATCTTTTTATGACATGAAGCATTTCTTTAACTTAAACCTCAGGAAAATGCACCGGTTTTTAAAAAATTTCTGATTATAAATTGTTTGCATTTGTTTTCACATCATGTTAAAGTTACTCTCAATGGATACAGTTAAAAACATTTCATATTTACTGAGCAAGAAAAATGATAACTTATCATTTGATTGCTGCCTTTCTCTAAATAATTAGGCTTACTGCTTTTCTAAATGCATGTGACACTGTTATAATAGTAACATACATATGCACACTTATGCCCAGAAACACACATACACAGCAGAGGCTTGTAGATCCATTTTAAACAGCAGATTTTTTTTTAAATGTTGAAAGGTTCATTTGTTTTGAATGATGATTTGGACTTCTTAGCGTCAAAAATATCTCTGCTACACAATGGACAATGTCACTTATTTTTGGAAAGAATGCCTCTTCTGAAATAAGAATAATCCATTAGTAAAAGAAATTTTGTTATAGTAGCAGTATTAGTATATTAGTAATAACAATAATAGCAACAACTACAACAACATATGCAATAATGATATTGAGATTTGGCACAAGACAAAAAATATTTTTGGGGCGGGTATTATTAATTTATCTAACCTGAGTACTTATACATTTCTTACATACCGTCCTCTCCCAAAGGGATGAAAAGTAAAGTCATCATCAGTAAAGTTTGAACCAAGAACATAAAAGAATGTAACTGAATGCTGAAAGAATTGTTTGTACCCCTCTGCCACAATAAATAACACTAAGAATAATAACTATTTCTTGTATTGAGACAAAGCCACAGATTTGTAAAATTGGTGATTGAATTGACTCAAATATATCGCTGGTATTTGTTTTATCAATTCTGAAGCAACAAGCAAAAAATGGACATGCTTAAGTAGTCACTAATTTTTGCTAGAAATAACAACCAAATCTTATTGAAAACACCCCTTACTGTCTTTGAAAAGTAAAGCTACACAAGACAATGTGTGGTTAGGGTTCATCTGTGGTTTGACAGGCAAAGTCAATTACGATGAAATTTGAATTTAGAATGAATAGGAACATATCTAAATACCATTTGGCATTTAGTCTGGCATTCTACTATTTCTGTCAATTTCTCACCCTAATAATAATGGTAATAATGTTTAAGTCACATACTTGCACACATGTGATCTAATTCTTTGTGTCTTAGCATTGATTTCATGGTATTAAGGAAAAGGGAAAGAATCTTTTACTAGATAGGTTGCAGCCTATCCAGCTAAGTAACATTACTAGAATATCTCTCACACTGTTCGCAGTAAGATAAGGAAATATTTCCAGTAAGATAAGTAAGATAAGGTGCATAGAGTTAAGTGCACTGAGATATTTGCAGTGACTTGAACAGAAGACTCAGAAAACTAATGGATTTAAATTCAAAACACCACATCCATTTGGTCATTCTGCTTTAACAGAGTGAACCTCTGAGTGCATGTGTGTGTGTGTGTGTGTGTGTGTGTGTGTGTGTGTGTGTGTGTATATATATATATATATATATAAACTCTGCCAGATCAGATTGGAGCCTGGTGCAGCCATCTGGTTCACCAGTCCTCAGTCAAATCGTCCAACCCATGCTAGCATGGAAAGCGGACGTTAAACGATGATGATGATGATGATGATGATGATGATGATGATATATATATGTATGTATATATGGATATTTGGTTAGAAAGTAAGCATTTTTCAATAAATTAGTTTAAACTATTTGCAAAAAATAAATGACAAATAAACATGAACATGAATAAATAAAAATCAAAAATAAACAATGAGAACATTATGGAGCTGAAGGAAGGAAAAAAAAATCAGCTGTTAACATCACACATTATCATTATCTGACAAACTTTCTAACATTTGATAGTTCCAAGACGAAGTATGGTTCAGGAAGAAATGAGGAAGTCATTACAAATATTTTTTGATAAAAAAAAATATAAAAAATAAGTAAACTGAGAATATTTTGCATTTTTAACAAAATAAACAACTGCTACATCAGGCTTATAAAATATAGCTAAGCAAATATATAATGCCAGTGTTGGTGGTGGTGTTGGTGGTGGTAGTGGCGATAGTGATAATGATGATGATAGTGCTAGTGGCAGTGATACTAGTGGTTGTGATGTGGTGTTCACAAAGTGTTGAGTATTCTAATTCTTTGTGTCTTCAGGTATTTCTCAATATGTCACACCTACCTCAAAACCACCAACAATAGTGGTACCATTCAAGTTTATCCTAACTGCAGATTTTGTTATTTTGATTCTCCCATTTACTTATACCTTGACAAATAACATTCTGATTTTCTATTATTTTTATCCTAAAAGGTGAGATGTTAAGATAATTCTGTTCACCTTTATATTTCTTGTGTGCAGTTTAAAGCAATCCATGACACTTCTATGAGAAGAATGGCTACATAAATTTTGATATTTTTGCAATTAAAATTACTTTCAAAGAAACATGTGTTGAATATCTTGCAAAGTTACAAACCAAAGCAATACTTATATGAATGCTCTCAGTTTAAGCAGAGCACATAAAAGTTCCCATGAATACCATTCTTACATTACACACTTGGGAATATGGCTTCTTGTTTCTTTGTTATGATGAAACAAGTGCTAGTACTGAACTTCATATTCTTTAGTTGAAAATTCAAAGTCTTCTGAGTAGCTAGTTATGTTAGAAGGGATTGTCATTGGAAAGTCGAAAAACTATAGGAGACCAAAACATGATACCATTAGAGATCTACCTGAATTATAGAAAATTAATGTCCTCTTGCTACAAGAAGTTGATATCAATTCCAGAAAAAATAAAAGATAAAATTAACCTCTCTAAGATTTAAACTCAGAATGTAAAAGGCTGTAACTAAATACTGCGAGGCATTTTGTCTGACACTTTAATGATTGCGCTTGTAGCATAGAGTGGAATAACATATAAATTAAGCAATCATATTTGAACATCCAAATAATACATTCTCTAATAATTCTAGCAATCTGCTTTCAATCATATATATATATATATATATATGTTCTTTTATTCTTTTACTTGTTTCAATCATTTGACAGTGGCCATGCTGGAGCACCACCTTTAGCCGAACAAATCGACCCCAGGACTTATTCTTTGCAAGCCTAGTACTTATTCTATTGGTCTCTTTTCCCGAACCACTAAGTTATGGGGACAAAAACACACCAATGTTGGTTGTCAAACGATGGTAGGGTGACAAACAGAGACACACTAATACATAGATATATACATATATATATATGATGGGCTTCACTCACAAGGCTTTGGTTGGCCATAGTAGAAGACACTTGCCCAAGGTGTCACGCAATGGAACTGAACCAAGAACCATGTGGTTGGGAGGCAAGCTTCTTACCACACACCCACCCCTATATATATATATATATATATATATATATATATATATATATATATATATATATATATATATATTTATATATATATATATATATATATATATTTATATATATATATATATATATATATATATATATATATATATATATAGTATTTTGAGTTTCTGAATTATTCATGTCATCAATTTACTGGAATTACATCAGCTTTTAAAACTTACTGAACTTATTCCTCTCCCAAAACATAAGTCAAAATTATCTTCCAGTTTATATTGGCTAGTATTTTAATGATGCATGCTAGCCTTAAACTAGTTCAAACTTAGAGTTCAGCTCAAAACTGAACTCTCTTCAAGTTGGATGAAATTATAAAATGTAAGATATCAATGAATGATTAATAGTAAAGAGATTTGATTTTATAAATAATATATTCTAATAAGGTCAGAAAAATTGAAAAAAAAAACCTTCCAGACTGTCAGTAGATTTGGATATAATATACAGTTCAGATTACAATAGTTTTACAATACCAGACACTGAAGATTCTCCTTTTACTGAGAACTTCTAGTAGTGGAATTATTGTTATTTGTTACCCTTTGACTCTCAGCATTTGTCCTCCACAGCAGTATGTGTCGGACTCTCTTGCTAATTCGGTCACTAATGCATTTTTTTTTCAAGAAGTCTACAGACCTGCTGTTTTTTGATGAGACTATTATTTCCTTAACCCCAGTTAACTGAGTTATTTTTGCCTAATTCTGAACCTACAAGTTTATTTTACATAGTTTTCTCTCTAAACTTCCTATATATTAAGTTTAATTATGAATATTGCAACATACTAAACAGTAATTTTCATCTTTAAATTTAAAATACAGTAAACTTTAAGTTCTCTCTATATATATATGAATATTTATTAATATAAGAACTCTTCATATTAATAAATGTAATAATAAAAAAATGAACAACATGTATCTTTTTCAAAAAGATACGCTAAAGAATTACATCAAGAGAATGTTTATGAAAGACACAACTATACATGCAAATAGGACTGTTTGTTTGAGTGTATATATACATACATATATATATATATATATATATATATACATACATATATATATATATATATATATATATATATACATACATATATATATATATATATATATATATATATACATACATACACACCTAAGTAATATATACACAAATACTCATCACATTCATACACACACACACACACACACACACACACAAAATACAATATAGTCAAGCGCATGCTTCAAATATAAAGGCAAAATTAGAACATTCTTTCTTTAAATGTAACAAATTATGAAAGTGAAAATAAAATGTTGTTTTATAACAAATGATACCTTTACTTCAACAGCCTCTGGAATAACTTCGACTGATTTTGCAATAGGTGCTCCAGCTCCTGTTCGACGTAACTGTAATGTTTGGGCATCGGGACCAAATGCTGAACTGAGAGGTCCATGGGTTGGGGAACCTTGATGTAAAGTAACTATTTCACCATCCCCCTGGTCTTGTAAACCACGCCGAGAAATAAGGTGTCTCATACTAGTGGTTTTGGTTTTCTTTTTAATTTTGAATGTTTTGCGACTCTTGGCATCTTGCCTCTGCAGACGATGTTTGGCAGGATCATGGCTTGAAACATCTGCAGAACCTTCTTCGTCAGTCATAGCTCCGGTTACTGAAGAGATAAAGTAAACAGTTATGCATTAAATCAACACTCATGTTTGTATGAATTTTTATGGTATTTTATGAGGAGAAGGAGAGATGAACTTGATACTTTTGTACAACATATCTCCCAACCAAATAGAGCTGTTGTTATTTAATGGTGCATTACTTCCTGTTATGCTTTGTATGTAATGAAGCCTTGTTTTAGTATTACAGATAATAATCACAGGTCAGCAAAATGTTTTGTCTAAATAAAAAAAAAATCCAAGGACAACTTTTAATCATCTCGCATCCATTACAAACTGATGTCATTTTACAGAAAAAAAATTAAACTTTGGCATAGAAATATAACAGTTTAGTTTCCTGCTACATGGAATTTACAAATATGACAAATATAATAATACCTGCACCATTTACTTGACTTTCAGAGCATTCATTTTCAAAGACAATACCAGCTGGTTGAGAAGTCCTACTAGGGCTTCCTTGACGAACTTGAAAACATATTGTAGACTGTCGTTGTAATTTGGGTGAGGTAGTTTCAGGTGGTTCTGAAAAATGTATTTAAATTAAGACAAAATACTGCATACTCAATTCTCCTATAAATTCGAAACATTTTATCTCTGCAAAGATGATATTTTGAATTAATTACAGTTTTGTCTTGAGCATATATATATATAAAGTATATTCTGTAGAGGAAATTTTTTCAATAAATCATATTTTCTGTTGTTGCTTCATGGTAAAGTCATGATAGCCATTAAAAATACACATATGCCCTTATATTTACTTTTGCATCATTTTGAAACTGGATCATATATATTTTAATCTACAATATAAACTGAGACAGAATAGAATATTAGTGTTAGCTACCAAGTTATGGATGTATAATGAAAGACTTTCATATTTGATAATATATGCTATGACAATATAAAACAAAATTGGGTATATCATGATAAATTTGTGTTTTAAATGCATATCAGGACTCTACAACAATGTAATTATTTCAGCTTTAGCACACAATTTCTACCAAATCGCTCCCTAAACAAATAAACTAAAAAATTCTATAGTTTATTTTATATTATTTGATATTATTCTATTATTTTGTTTTAATATATATATATCTGATTCAAAATATGATGGAACTATTTCGTCTTTCTCTCTTTGATTATAACCGGAATGTTGGGTTTATTTTATGGATGCACATTTATGCTTATTACAAGGTGAGTATTTAATATGAATGATGAATTACAATACCTGGTGAAGGATCATCTACTATTGTGTTCTTGCGTTCAAACTTGTCTAAGATACGGCTACCATCCTTTGCACTGATTCTGCGGGTTGATTTCTTGCTTGTACTTATCAAAGGACTTCCACTGCCAGCACTTGAATTAATAGTTGTTGCAGTTTTAAATGGTGTGCTGCTACTGGAACTGGACTGAGAAAATACAGTGGAACCTAGAAAAGAGAATGAAAAGAAAGAAATAAGAATACCAGAAATAATTAACATAAATTAATTAGCTTGTGTGTTGGTTTGCTGTTATGCAAATGACAAAGTGGAGAAATAGGAAGCTGTCAAACAAAAGAAATAAAGAGTATGTGTGAGAATGACAGTAGGAAGCATTTTACTTTCATTTTACTTCTAATATATTGTATTACATCTAATACAGTATTTTTGGAAGTAAAACATACAAATGAATGGATACCCACAACAAAATGAAAACTGGAGATCAAACAAGCTAAATATAGCATCAAAATAAATGTTGTAAATTCACACTTTCAAGATATGATTAACAGTTCAGAAAATAAAATTTCAAGTTGATGTCTACCTTTGATTGCCTAGTAGACTGAGGTATATAGAGTGAAGTGTATTGCTCAAATACTTATAAAATGCTTGCTGCAGATTTGAGCTTCAAGTTCATGAGCCAATAACTCAATAACACATCCACTTAGCCACTTCATTTTTAAATTTAGAGGAGGAAGCAATGAAAGTGGGTGATGTTCAGAACCTTTCTTTAAGATTTTAGCAATGTAATTGCAAATCCCCTTGTCTACAGAGCTCAAACATTAAAAAGTGAAATTTTGCTATGGTTAAAATTTATTTTTACATATAAAATGTTTGAGTTAGAAAATGAGTTAATATTTCAAAAAAAAAAAAAAAGAAGAAAAACTATCTCTCCTCTTACAACACAACTTTCCAGAACACTATAGAATTTCTATGAAGTGTAAATTGCAGCAATTTTCCATTGCCCTCCCTAAGTTGGTAGAAATTTAAGACATAGAAGGAAGATGATATTTTCAACAAACATGTCCTTCTCAAGTACATTAGCAACTAAAGCAAAGTAACATAGATATAATTAAGAATTGGCTCCACAAGAGCTTACCTCTACATAATGATAATATGATGATAATATTAGGCAGACAGAGCCAATGGGAGTTGCTTGTAATGGCATGCAAATATACTCTCTCTATTTTACCACTACCTCCCTCTGATTTTCACATTCTCTCACTGATACACCACTGCTACTTTAACAATATAGAAACACATCTAACAAATTATTTGAACTAGAATACAGTGATATAATACTTCTTCTAGAAATAAGTATTCTCAGTCAGCTCCTCTTCACTCTTACAACTGCCTATCATTGTTGTTAGCATCATCAATTATCCTCATAAATTGAGTAGATTTAATAATCTCCAGATTCATGAACTAGTAACCTAATAACAGTTTTGTCTGACCTCATAGAAATGACAGCTAAATCTCCCTCAAATTACACCTTGGATAATGTAGCCCTAGACACACAAAAAAGATGAGATGGTCAAGGTTGAGATGCTTTCGACTATAGGTATGCTCATTCAGAGCTCATTTGGAGCTAAACAGCAAGATTATTTATATCTTACTTTTTTTTTACTCTGAGCATAAGTCAGATAGATTTGTATTATGGCAACATACTTTTCTGTGAATAATCTAAAGTTCTTAGATTACTTCATTTGAAATATTGCTTCATTTATTTCTGGTGTTCAAGTACAGTGTAAAAATATTTTGACAGGTGACTAGTCTTAAAATGTTTTTTTATATTTCAGCATCTGCCCATAAAAAGTTATTTTTGTTATAAAAATTGTTCTATGTATTTGTAATTTAGTTGCATGGAAAGTAAGAACATTGGCAAAGTAAAGTTAATACAAGCAGAAATAGAGGTCTATGATCATTGACTCCTGAGAGACTGAGAGAGAGAGAGAGAGAGAGAGAGAGAGAGAGAGAGAGAGAGAGAGAGAGAGAGAGAGAGTGAGAGAGAGAGAGATAGAGTGATAGAGTGAGAGAGAGAGAGAGAGAGAGAGAGAGAGAGATAGATGTGGACAATCAAGATCCTATATTCAAAAAGCATAATACTTCTTACATATAAAGCCAGAAGAAAAGGATTTACCTTTGCTGGAATGTTTTCCCACACTGCCCAAAGAAAATTTGGGAGGTACAATTTCAGCTGTTATTTCATTTATTTGTTGCTGCTGATCAGTGGCTTGATTGTAAGAAAGCTCTGACTGGTCAGAAAGCATGGCAGGAGTACCTGAAGAAAAGTCTGAGAACAAAAGAAATATATAAATGTGTTTATGTGTGACTGTACTGTTATTGTGAAATTTTACATCTGTTGTTCTCTTACCCACCAAGTATGAATATTAGGCATCGGGATTTAAACCAGAAAATTCAGTCTTACAACATGTGATGTTAAATTTTAATCAAGTATTGAAATGTAACAAAAACAAAAAAATTCTATTAAGATCTATGTAAAATTATGCTTACCTGCATTTGCTAATTCTTCTTTGATCTGTCGTAACTCTATCGTCAACTGAATGAGAATGTTACCTTTACATTTAGGATGATTCACAGAATGGACGCCCATTAGTTTGTCTTTGATAATTTGCTGTAAGAAATATTCTTCTGCAGTGTCACAATTAACTTTCATCATCTGGCAGAAAAAAAAAAAAAACCCAGTAAAACAGGATCATCATCACCATCATCGTCATCATCATCATCATCGTTTAACGTCCGCTTTCCGTGCTGGCATGGGTTTGACGCTTTGACTGGGGACTGGTGAGCCAGATGGCTGCACCAGGCTCCAATCTGATCTAGAGAGTTTCTACAGCTGGATGCCCTTCCTAACTCCAACCACTCCGAGAGTGTAGTGGGTGCTTTTACGTGCCACCAGCATGAGGGCCAGTCAGGTGGTACTGGCAATGACCACGTTCAAATGGTGTTTTTATGTGTCACCTGCACAGGAGCCAGTCCAGCAGCACTGGCAATGCCCTCGCTCGAATGTTGTTTTCCACATACCACCGGCACAAGTGCCAGTAAGGCGGTGCTTTTTACGTGCCACACAAAATATAATCACTGAGTTACATTGGTGTGTATTGAAGAGATTTGGTTGAGGTTGAATTCAGATGATATAATATTGGTTTCAAATTCTGGTAAAAGGCCAGTAAGTCTGGGTGAGGGGATGAGTTGATTACATCAATCCAGTGCTCAACTGGTACTTATTTCATTGACCTCCAAAATGGTGAAAGGCAAAGTCAACCTTGGTGGAATTTGAACTCAGAACACAAAAACGGATGAAATCCAGTTAAGCATTTTGTCCAGTGTGCAAATGATTCTGCCAACTCTTTGCTTTATCAGATGATGTAATATCAATATTTGTGAAATTCAAGAGGAGATCCAGAAATCAAAGAAGGCACAAAAATACAGAACTATCCTGCTCACCTATTTCAATACTTTCTCACCTTAAAACTTTACTGAAGGTCAAATGCATAAGTTTTTATATAGCTTTTTTTTAAAAAATTAAACAGTTATTTAGTCTGGAAAAATGTAATAGGGTCCTGAGTTTCCCTTGCACTGTTTTAAACTTGAGAGTAATGCAGCTGAGTTTCAACTCAATCTCTTAAAGGTTGTCACCTGCAGGGAGAATGTGGGCAGCAAAAGAATTCCAGTGGAATGTATTTTTGGCAAGAAAGGACTGAACATGTGTTTACTAAGAATGAATACACCAGTCCCTCCTATAACTGCTCTGCTTCAAATGGGTGTCAGCAGGGATGGTGTGTAGATTGCTAGTTTAGAAGGACATGTATTATTATAGAAAAAACCCCCAGAAAGGTCTTAGCACATTGGGACTGTTTGACAGGTTATTGTACACCTCTTCAACCAGGGAAGGGAGATGAGCTCCACTACATCTCCATGCAAATATAATTATTATGTCATATGTATTTCAATTTTGTGATTTTTGAAAATTGGTTAATGGTAGACCAAATTTTAACATTGATAATCTTCTTCCAGTTGAAACCCTGGCAATGTCCATGAAGTATATTGATGAGAAAAGATTTGCTTATAAGCTTTTTTTAATGTGTTCCCAAATATTATTGTGCTTAACAATTGCTTTATCCCAAATATGTGTATAGGAGACTACACTTGGTGTGTACTTGCACAGTGTAGTAGATCAGAATCTTAACAACATATACTGGAGCAACATAAGCTGTAGTTCTTTGCCTTAGCAAACTGGAATGCAATTTTTGCTGATCTCAAGCTGACAATTTTGGCTTAGAGAAGCAATGAGTCTGGGAGTCAACCACTTCAGTTACCATTGCTCTTGTTCATTGTGTTGTGCCTTCACAACACCCTAGGCCAGACTTTCTGAATGTTACACATAAGTGAAGAAGACTGGGACATTCCAGAAAATAATGATATTCAAGAACATATTGTGAAATTAAAAGCAAAGAAACAAAAGATAAATATTTACTATATATTGCATCAATAGTAATTGGGATCAGATAATTTTACCTTGAACTGAATGAATGGTTGAAGCAGGAGGAATATTGAGGGCCGATATGTGACAATAAAGTCTAGAAATTTCCAAAGGGAAAGGGATCCTACAAAATAAATAAAAAAATAAAAATATTATAATATATAAATACATTATATTACAAAATATGTTGTAATACATACTATAATATATAAAGATATACTATATATCATCATCATCATCATCATCGTTTAACGTCCGCTTTCCATGCTAGCATGGGTTGGACGATTTGACTGAGGACTGGTGAAACCGGATGGCAACACCAGGCTCCAATCTAATTTGGCAGAGTTTCTACAGCTGGATGCCCTTCCTAACGCCAACCACTCAGAGAGTGTAGTGGGTGCTTTTACGTGTCACCCGCACGAAAACGGCCACGCTCGAAATGGTGTCTTTTATGTGCCACCCGCACAAGCCAGTCCAGGGGCACTGGCAACGATCTCGCTTGAAAATCCTACGGGAGCCAGTCAGGCGGTACTGGCAACGGCCACGCTCAAAATGGTGCATCTCATGTGCCACCCGCACAAGAACCAGTCATGGGGCACTGGCAACGATCTTACTTGGCTTGCCGGGTCTTCTCACGCACAGCACATTTCCAAAGGTCTCGGTCAGTAGTCATCGCCTCGGTGAGGCCCAATGTACTAAGGTCTTGCCTCACCACCTCAGCCCAGGTCTTCCTGGGCCTACCTCTTCCACGGGTTCCCTCAACTGTTAGGGTGTGGCACTTTTTCACGCAGCTATGCTCATCCATTCTCACCACATGTCCATACCAGCGCAATCGTCTCCCTTGCACACCACAACTGATGCTTCTAATGTTCAGCTTTTCTCTCAAGATACTTACACTCTGACGGGTATTCACATTGACATTACACATCCAACGGAGCATATATATATATATATATATATATATATATATATATATATATATATATATATATATATATAATCATTATTTAAAGGTCACAATACATGTATTAAAGTGCTACTAATAGTTTTTTTAAAGTTATTATTATTATTATTATTATTATTATTATTATTATTCAGGTCACTGCCTGGAATCGATTCCAGGTCAAATATCCATCAAATGAGGACAAATATCCGTCAAATGTAAATAATGTACATAATTCCTCATCTCTTAAATATCAAACTGTATTATTATTATTATAATTATTATTAATAATAATAATAATAATAATAAGTTTTGTTACCATTATTATTGTTGGTGTTATTGTTATTATCAATATTTCCATTTTACTTCTCAGAGCTCTCAATTTTACTTACTCTATGTTAATTCTGTAAGAGTAGATAGCAACCTGTTGTTGAAGGTCTCACAGGGTCTCTTCCCACAATACTTAACATCCAAAAACCAGTCTCAGATCCTTGCTGTCCCTAATAGAGCACTTTTATGAGCATGTTCTACCCTCATGTCAATTCCAATTTCTTCAACATATTTTTCAAACCTGGTTGTTAGTGTTCCCAGAGTCCCTACAACTACCAAGATGTCAGTTACTCTCTTCATTGTCCACATTTGTGCAATTTCATTTTTTAGTAGCTTGTAAATTTCAATTTTTCCAGCTGTCACCCATTCGTGCATCCCCAGGTATGGCAATATCTATCATTTTGGTTTCCTTCTTCCTTTTATTCACTACAACAATGTCTGATCTCTGAGAATCAATCACTGAATTACAAAATCTCATAAGATCTTATACTCATTATTTTCAGTGACACCTGGTTTATTACTGTTATTCCAAAAGTATTTATATGATAATTTAATTAGCAGGAGTGTTATTTTGGGGGCTGGTGATAAAAAATCTCCTCAAATCTAAAGAATCTTTCTTAGGATTCTTGCAGAATACAGGATGCCACTTTTCTGCAGGTTGGCAGTGCAAGTCTCAATTCCAACCTGTCAGTCTCTTAGGTAGAAGTTTGGGTGTTGTGCCAAGTACTCCAATTACCACAGAAATTTGTTTTTGCCTTCCACAATCTCTTCAGCTTTCTGGCTAGTTTCTGATATCTTTTGACTTTTTCCATTTCTTTGGCATCCACTCTGTTATTATATGACATTGCAAAGTTTATGGTCTTACACTGTTTGTTTATTTTGTTCTCTACAATCATATTTGGGTCTTCTAGTATGATCAGTCTTTATAGGAAGTCCTATACAATCCTATAATCCTTATTGTCTGTCACAGCTTATAGTTCATGTTCATACCACTTGTTATTTTGAAGTCACACACTCACCATACTTTAAAGCGCTCTTATACCTACACAGTTATGCTTGTGCTTATACTCTTTTTGTGTTAGCTTACTACATTCACTCAAGAGATGATTTATACTTTTGTCTCTTTTCCTGCAAATTCAATATTTGCTCTTTGAATTTTGTCAATCTTTGCCTTTATCAGATTCATTTTAGTGGCCTGTTCCTGAGTAGTTATAATCAGTGCTTCAGCTTGTTTCAGGTTTCTGTTTGTCAACCAGAGCCAGTGTTCTTTACTTCCAACATTCTTGGTTTGTTGCATGAATTAGCCATGTAATTCCATTTCTTTTCATCTGCTTCCTTCTGTTCTTGAAGAAGAACAACAGCAGCAGTTATTCAAACTCCAAACACATGGTTATGATGCTGAACACATGGCTATGTTGCTCTCCCACTACTTCTGTTCATAATAAGAGATGCACATATCATCAACCACTAAGGGACATGCTCAACTGGTTAAGGTCAAACAACTGACAAGCAAATCTGTGGTATTGAGCAGAATATTTGCTGTAGCCCATCTTTTATACCAAGACAAAACATGCAGATGAAGCCCAGTTAGAATTTGCATCAGGTCGAGTAGCCCATCCCACTCAAAAGGTCCCTGATAAGGATATTGAACGAAACTCATGTTTCCAGAAGTGAATTATTCAAACCCCAAAGAATTCCTCTCAACACATGGCTATGATGTTCCTCCACTAATTCTGCTTGTGATCAGAGATGCATACATCATCAGCCATCAAGGGACATGCTCAACAGGTTAAGGTCAAATAGCTGACAAGTAAATGTGTGGTATTGGGAAGAATATTTGCTGTAACCATTTTTTTATATCATATTAACGTGTTGATATTCTTTCATGCTCTGAATTCAAATCCTACTGAAGCCAACTTTATCTTTCATTTATCTGGGGTTGATAAATTAAGTACTAGTCAAGTACTAATGTCACATAATTGACTAAGCCTGTCTCATAATTTCTGGCTTGTATCTATGTTAGAAATTATTATTATTTAATAAGTTCAAGTTGTTAAGTAGGATCGATTCAATGAACCACACCTCTTTCTTATTACAATGACTGGTTTTTTGCTCAGATAATGCAGTTGTCATGGATGCTTTAAATATGTATGTTGATATATATGCATGTGCATGTTGAGCATATATTATACTGTGTGTGTAATTATACATGCATGTGTAAGTGAGTGAGTGAGTATGTATTATATATATATTGTTGTTGTTGTTGTCATTGTCATCACCATTTTAATATTCACTTTTCTATACTTGTATAGTCAGATTTTTCTAAAGTCAGATTTAGAGAAATCTATGTCAACTTCATGCTAAATATAACCTGTTTCTAAAGCAAAGTATTATTTCCTCTAGTCTTTTGAAGAACAGCTCAATGGCTGGATATATGTTCATGAGAGAATGTAAAACACATGAGAGCTTGTATGAATGGTGTTTTCAATCTGCATGCAAACGTCAAGACAAGGGGAACACATAAAATTACCCATCTCACTCTCTCTCTCTCTCTCTCTCTCTCTCTCTCTCTATATATATATATATATATATACCATGCTGGTATGAATTGGATGACAGAACAATTTGGTTGCTATTTCTAGCAGGTGGGCAACCACATAGAGGCTCTCTATTAGTTTCAAATTTTGGCATAAGGCCAGCAACATCAGAAGAGTGATTTAAGTTGATTACGTTGACTCCAGTGCTCAACCAGTACTTTTTTTATTGATCCCAAAAGGATGAAAGGCAAAGTCAACCTTGGTGGCATTTGAACTCAAAGATGGATGAAATGTCACTAAACATCTTGCCTGATGTGTTAAAGATTTGGCCACTTCGTTGCCCTATAGAATCCCTTTGCTGATATGTATTAAACACTAATTAATATATGGAAGCAGATTGGAACTCTGTTATCAAAAAGCTTTGTGGTATGAAAAAGGAAAGGGAAAGAAAAAAAAAACAAAAAAGGGAAATGGAAAAGCAAATCAATTATGCATAGGCTTTTTTCTATTTTGAGAAAATAATGATTTTTTTTAAAGAGGAGAAACTCAATTGCCTGTGATTTATATTTTTCTCAAGGACATTATCAACATAAAATAAAGCTAATGTCTACAAGCAGGAACTGAAACCAGGTTGTAGACTCAGCCTGTTGGGCATTTTTACATAATTTAGTTTAATGTAGCTGAATGTTACTATTGTAATCATAATATACAAAAGAGGGTATAATGGATAAGCAATGATTATGCAGGAAATGTTTATCACTGCCTCCTCCAGATGAGCACAGAGCCTTGTGATTTCTAGTGGTAAGAGTAAATCAATGAAAGTTGTATTCTTCATGTAATCATTTCATAAGTGTCAGCAGTGTATGTGAAATGAAATAGCTTTAAATAAGAATTAAAGCTGCATAGCAAACTAGTTCATTGTGAGGTCAGTTCTTATTTCCAAACCACTTGATACTGGAGAGCTTACTCTATCTTCCTAATATTACAACAATATTATAACAAAAACAAAATCTAAATGTACACAAAAGTTAGGTCATGAGTCAAAAATTATAATAAAAATGCAGAAGGTGTGAAGTTAAGCTACTGACTCAGATATAATATAGCTATTTGCACTGTTGTTGTTTGGTCCCAAGTCAACCTTAATCAAGCAGACATGATCAAAGACATTCCAACCATGTCCATCTCATCTTTATATATATATATATATATATATATATATATAAAACTATGTTGTTCAAAGGAGTTAGGTCAATTACATCAACTCTAGTGCTCAACTGGTTCTTATTTTATTGATCCCAAGAGGATGAAAGGCAAAAATTGACCTTGGTGAAATTTGAACTCAGAACATAAAGATGGATGAAATGACACTGAACTTTTGCTTGGCATGCTAACAATTCTGTCAGCTTGCCACCCTAATATATATATATATATATATATATATATATATATATATATATATATATATATATATATATATATATATTCCTTTAAGGACCAGAATGCATTAATTCATGCAAAGATGTTTGTCAATTCAAAAGGGGAAAAAAAAGAAACCTAAAATTTTAAAGATCCATCATATCTATTGTGAACAGGGAAAAACACTCTATGTAGTAATAGAAGTGAGGGTTATTTAAAATGTTGATGATGGATAAGTTCAACTTACCTCTAGTTTTAGTGCTGATGTCCATAACATATTTCGCCACATGATGCCATTCCGCTGCTAAAGTATTGTCAAAACAAACCATCAAGACCTGCAAACCTAATAGATACAAAATTAGAAGAAAAAAAAAATTTTTTGAAATGTAAATACATAAAGCAATTGAGAGATTTCTTTCAGAAAAATACATATGAATGAGTATGCTTGAATAAAGATATCAAATTAAGCAGGAAAAAAACCTACTTTTATAGCAAATAAATTTAAATCATGTTAATCGAATGAAGTAGTTTTTATTGGATGGATCCCAACTGCCATAACTGTGAGCCTAATTGGCAACTGCATTAAGAGCAAGAACATAAAATGTTTCACTGTATAAAATTACATCTAGCTATCAGAAACTTTACTATTTCTGTGGAGCTTTTGGGGTTTTTGAAAGATAATATTTTGCCTAAACATATAACTATCTGACTAATCTGAGAGAACATGATTTCAGCATATTGAACCTGATGACAATCTTGAAAAGCCTGTTTCCAGTAATCATTATTAATTAGGCTTGTTATTTGGGTGTAATACCATGTTCATCATGCAATGTTGATTGAGTAGTCTATGCTTGTTGTCATCATCATCATCATCATCATCGTTTAACGTCCGCTTTCCATGCTAGCATGGGTTGGACGATTTGACTGAGGACTGGTGAAACCGGATGGCAACACCAGGCTCCAGTCTGATTTGGCAGAGTTTCTACAGCTGGATGCCCTTCCTAACGCCAACCACTCAGAGTGTAGTGGGTGCTTTTACGTGTCATCCGCACGAAAACGGCCACGCTCGAAATGGTGTCTTTTATGTGCCACCCGCACAAGCCAGTCCAGGGGCACTGGCAACGATCTCGCTCGAAAATCCTACAGGAGCCAGTCAGGCGGTACTGGCAACGGCCACGCTCAAAATGGTTGTATTGTCTGAAAATCATTTTTGGAATTAGTTCTTTGTTAGAAATACTAATTTGTAGCTATAAGTTATTACTATTTGTTTACGCTTATGTTGTTACTTATAGTAATAAGCTAGAAGATTCTAAGGCAGTCAATTGAATGTTACAACCCAGAAATTGAAACTAGTGATATCCGTTTGGGTAGCTGATGATGAAAATATATATGTTATGCTTGATTGTGAACTTCTTATATCTTAGTCTTGTTATTTTGGGTTGTCCTTCATTCTTGTAAATTGGAAAGTGTTTGTGGATTCATTGTCTGTGGGGATTGCTTACTTTGGTATTGTTTGGTTTTCTTCATAGGTAACCCAATTAGGCTTGGATAACACTTAAATATTGGTGTTTAGTTTTGGGAGGTTCTGTGGAATATCTTATTTTTGATTAGGTGCATTTTAGCTTCAGACAAGCCTTATTAAGACCAAGTACTTATATATTTTGAGTTTGTAATAAACTGAGTGGTCACATATATAATCTTGGTCAGATTATTTTACCACAACAGAATGCTATGTCTGAGTAAAAGACCACAATACACAAGCATGCTCAGTTTAAGGAATCTAAAATTGTATCCAAGATGAAACTTACTTTCTACTGCATGCTCTAATTTAATTAAATTGAATATTATGGATTTGAAGTTGTTTCCCTTGTTTTTCTTGACAAGAATTAATCATTTAAGTTAATGATTTTTCTCTTTATTAAAATTCTAATTTTAGTTAATTGAAATCTCTTGTCTCATGCTTTTAAGTAAATTAGCCACCACTTAACTGTATAAAGCCACTCTCAGAAATTTTCCTCAGTTAACATTTTAAGTTAGCAAATAAATGAATGTTTTATACTTAAAATCTATATTTATTCTTGCAAACATTTTAGAAGTATTGCCAAGAAATCAGTAAAATAAATCAAAAACTGCAATATTATGTCCAACATTGACAGTCAAAAAGGACCAATACTTTTCCATAGCAGTGCCTAACCACTATTTTCAAAAATGACTGAAGAAATTGAATTGCCTGGGCTATGAAACTCTATCTCACCTGACTTACTTCCCAGATCTCTCTCTGATAAACTATCAATTTTTTAAGCATTTCAATGACTTCTTGCAAAATAATGTCTTCAACTATGACCATCAACTCAAAATACATTGGAAGAGTTCTTTTTGATTTTAGGATTCCAGAATTCTATGCCACCATAGTTGATAGGTTTGCTTCTTGTTGGTAAAATTGTGTAAATTATAATAGCTATTATTTCAGTAAATACAATTTGCTCTAATCTGAAATATATTGCTTTAAAGTTGATGGTTAAAGCCACAATTATTTTCACATCAATAAAATCTTAGCTTGAAGATTGTAGTGGTGCGAAACTTGAGTCACAAGACCAACTCACAGTTTCAATTTTAATAAAAATGCTACACACATGAAAAACTTTTAGAATTTCTTATTTCTCTCTGTGTATCTCATGAAACATATCTTTTCTCTTGGTTAATTTCCAGTCAGTGGCAATCATGTAGAGCACTATTTCAGTCTTTTTACAAATCTTCAGTATGACATAACCTGGGGTATGTTGATTAAGCATTTTATGAAATACAGCATTTCTTAATATTTAGCATTTGTTTTCCTGTAATTAATTTAATAGAAATAGAAAACAAATAAAGAAACAAATTAAACACAGCCAAGAGAAATCAGTAAAAAAAAAAAACTCACCAAGGTAAGCAGTTTGTTCCTGTAGTTCTATACAGCCGGGTTTCACAAAATACTTTTCTGTTGGTAGAAAGTTATCTGATTGGCCTTGTTCAGTAATGTTTATATGATGGCTACCCGTTTTGGTATTAGACTGGCTACTATGTTTTACAGGTGGATTCACGGCATGAAGGACGACTGACAATGCATATCGGATGTCGGCATGAAGGAGCCGAGGCGAATCTGGATGAAAGTAAAAAAAAAAACAAAAGAAAAAAGTAGTTTCTTTTAAAAACCCTTGTTATCTTTTATTTCTTCTTGTGAGGTCATCCGATCAATGAATAACAAGTGGTGATTTCTTTGGCAAGTACTATGTGCTTGTCATGGAAGAATAAATTTTTTTTAGCTATTTTTATAAAACATCATCTTGTTAGTTAGATACAAATTTGGTACTCAGAAGGTAAAGAGTTGGAACAAACACCACAAAACATATTGTCCGATACTTTAGCAATTCTGTCCATCCCTCGTCCTAGACTAATATTGTTTTACTCTTTTATTATTTCTTTCTTTTATCTTGGCTTTCTCATTTGACTGCAGTCAAATGAAGTTGTGCAGTTGAAAAGATTAAAAACAGAAGGGAAAGGTGGTATTTTAAGAAGGCCAATAAAATTTACATAACAAAAATATTTTTTTAAAAAAGGGAATTGTTATTGCATAAAACTAGTTAATTTAAAAGAGATGGTTTTGTTTTTTATTTATTTATTAACTTACCTCTTCTTCCATAGCCAGTTCGGATGCAGAGAGGCAGAATAAAATCAACGAGCATGTTCAAACAGCACTCTATTGAAGGGAAGACAGACATTCCTCCAAATATTTGTTCCAGAGAAAATTGTTCCTGATTTAGAAAAATTAAAAAAAGAAATTACAATATAAATAAAATTTTTAAAAAAATTTATAAATCATCGTTTCAGATTAAGTTTTACTTTCCTCCAAATAAGGTAGTTTAGGGTAAATCACAGGTCAGTTTTTTTATTCTTTTAAAACTGATTTCCCTTATTAAACCATGGCCATGCTGGGGCACAGCCTTCAAAGATATAGCTGATTATATTGACCTCTTGACTTTATCTAGTTCTTATTTTATCAGCATTGAAAAGGGAAACTGAGTAAGTTGACCTAGGTGGGATTTGAACTAATTACATAAAAGGATGTGACTAAATAGCACAAGGTATTTCATTGAGGCTCTACCAGTTCTGCCTATCCACTGATAAGTGTCATATTAATTTGAAGATCTGTCTTAAAAAGTTATTATCATCATTGTTGTCATTGTCGTCATTTTTATAGCCACTTTTCCATGCTTGCATGGCTCAGACAAGATTTTTGTTGAGACAGATTTTCTATAGCTAGATAGCCTTTCTGTTACCAACCCTCACCTGCTTCCAAACAAGCTAATATTTCCCAATAACCAGACATGTTTTCATAGAAGATTGGGAACAAAAGTTACCACTTGCATGACAATGGCATTTGTTTACAACTATATGTGATGTCAAGGCAAGGTGACAGTAACCTATACACATGCATGTACATACATATATGACAGGTTTCTTTCAGGTTCCATCAACCAAATCCACTCACAAAGCTTTAGTCAGCCCAAGGTTATAGCAGAAGACCTTTACTTAAAGCACAACACAATGGAATTGAACCCAGAACCATGTGGCTGGGAAGCAAATTTCTTACCACACAGCCAGGCCTGCACTTATAGCTGTAGATAATTTGATAATAACATCTAAATTATCTTCACTAAATAAAGGCATTATTGGGGAAATTGGCAAAAGTGTGTGCATATGTATATAAGTTTATGAGAGTAAAACAGATTATTAACAGGGAATTTATATTTTCACTGTTGTATATCCATTTTCCCATACTATCATTTAAAAATAGAATTTTTTTTCTGAAACAATTCTTACTTTTATTAAATACTCAACTGTGAAAATGAGAGAGGAATCTGTTTTGCCAGCTAGGTAAACTGAGTCAAGTCTTACCCTGCCCGTTTAATAATAAACACTTTGCTCAATCTTTCCTAACCTAAATACAACTATTGGAAACTTCCTTTTTGTCTGTTTTTCTCAAGACTTATCCAACTTATTGAAATTCCTGTTAAACATCAAAAGTGACAGACTAGTCTGGGAGAATGAGCACATCACCTCCAAAAAGAGGTAGAATTCTATAACTTGCTCATAACTCACAGTAAAAATAATCCTATATAAAATTGCTTTTAGTTACATATCAATGACTCATGTACAATTCATAGAAAGAAAAATAGCAAAGAATGAATAATGAAGAATAATTACCCCAAGAACTTGCATTTGCATTGCAACAAGTTTAATGACTGCTGAACAAAAAATTGAAGGAGCTGGCAGCAGAGCTTGGCTTTGGTCACTCTTGTGACTTCCATAGAAAGTTGGGACCATATGGTCTTGCGATGAACCGGTGCTTCCAGAGAGTATTAAACCAATCAATACATTGATGAGAGTCTGCAAAAATGAAAATAATATAAATAAAAAACAATAACATCAATAATAATTCTTTCTAATTTTGGTACAAGGCCAGCAATTTTGGTGGAGGGGGGTGGTTGATTACATTGGCCCCAGTACATGATTGATACTTATGTCATTGACCTCTAAGGAAGAAAGACAAAGTTGACATCAGCACTGTTTGAACTCAGAATGTAAAGAACCAGAAGAAATGCTGCTAGGCATTTTGCTCAGTGAAGAAACAATCTTGACGGTTCACTACCTTAATAATAGCTTCAAATTTTGGTACAAGGTCAGTACATTTGAGGAAGGAGCTACATTGACCCCAAAAGAGTGAAAGGCAAAGTCAACCTTGGTGGAATTTGAACTCAGAACGTAAAGACCGATGAAATGCTGCCAAGTACTTTGCCCAGCGTACTAATGATTCTGCTAGCTCATCACCTTAAAAATATCAATAATAATATCAATAATAATAATTGTTTATAACATCAGCTTGTGATTCCTCCCTTGTCAGATAGTAACAACCATGGTCTGCAGTCAATTTTGCCAAATTGCCACAAGAAAAAATGTTGCTGCAGATTACAGTCTAGATGAGAGATTTATCACCATAGAATGGGAAGCTTGTGATGCTGTCTGGCTGTGCCTAAACCATGTTTTATTGTAATATTGAGGTAGCATGCTGACGGAAGCAGCCAGCACTGAGATGGTAGGACAACAGAGGGAGAGCAAACATCTACTGTAGACCTGCAATGGTATTGGTGTCATTTACAGATCCAGTCCAAGAAATTAAGTTCCTAATAGAAATTTAGCAAATGAAATAAATTAGTTCCATGAAAAATGATGTAGCCTTCTTATGTTGACATGAACAGATACGTTTTGGTATTGGTTATACTCAACTGTATTGAACCCAGATCATGCCTTATATTTATCTTATTGGTTTTAGGGGCATGAACTCAAAGCAATAGGTGAAACTAAATTCTTTAAGACATACAGACCAACTAGTACACAACTATCTTTGCCACACCACCAACCCAAAAACTATTATTAATGATATAGATACACAACATAAAGCACCAGATAACAGTAACAACAAGAGTACTCCTTCCATTCCATCAAAACCAGCTATTGTGCATGGAGTTAAATAGAGCATCCAAGGTAAATCCTACATAATGCACATTCATACAAGCAGATATATGTTACCACATACATGTGGCATATGAAGCTCACCGAGAATGAAAATAATGACAATATGTAAGAGGAGGAGGCATATGAAAGCTAAGAGAGAAATTAGATTTGCATATTATTAAAATCTAAACTGCTTTATTTTTCTTCATATTCTGTTCAATACCACAACAAATTTAAACTAAATTTCTTTTACATCTTCTGAAAATATTGATTTTTTTGTTTTATATATCAAACTCTTGAGTTTGAATCTAAGCCACATGCTTTGTGAAGGTGGATGGACCAGGTATTAGTGTACTGGGTTTTAAATCAGAAGGGAATGCATTTAATTCCTGCACTGGGCTGTGCATTATGTCCTTGAGAGAGTTCATTTCATGTTGGTGTAGTCCCCTCAGCTGACTATGAGTACCAGCAGTACAGCAGCAGCAATTGGGATTAACCTTGTGATGGACTGGTATCTCACTTAGGAATAGAAGTAGAAACTGCCTGTTTGTTTTATTTTTGTTATATAAAAGTTTCCATGATAACCTGAACTACTCATGGTCTTGACTACTGACACATGTTTAATCTTATAAGATGACTGGTCACCACTTTTGTGCTAGAAAGAAGAAAGAGCCAATGTCACTCAGAATATATATAATTTTCTTTCAAATTCTAATCGAAATTTAAATATTTCTTTTCTATTGAATTTTAAATAATAACACCGTTATCCTTATGTACCTGGTAAAAATGCTTCTTTTTTTTTTGTTTTTCAGTGACAAAGCATCCATTTCAGAAAATGATAAAGGAAATATTCTGGAAACAATTAGACAAAGAGACAAATGTAAATTTTATTACCTTAAGATGAGAAAGATGAGCAATAAAACTGTGTTTGCGCAGGGTTAAGTAAACACCTTAAAAAGAACAGAAAAAGACAATACATCAATAAAGCAGTGATCTGATGGCATTTGTGCCTACTCCCCACTCATCACCCCAAATTTCAGTGCAAATATTAATGTACTTCAGTCCATAATGGATCTAACAACTGATTTATTATATAAGAATGTATATACTGAATTTGTTTACATATGTTATCAGATGTGCAAATAAGAAATAGAAGCTAAACCAATGAGACAGTTTCTACTCAGTTATCTGACTTGCTAGACGTAGCATCCTAATCTTCAAATTACACTCTGTCATTTTTGGCCTAAACAACAACAAATACAAGGCTTACCTTTAAGTAAGTTTGCAGCAGCTTCCCAGTCAATTTGTCTCTGAAATAAGATTAAATGAAACATTTTGATAAAAGAGATTTCAAATGTAATGAAAGACATTGGTTGAAGCCTGTGAAAGAATTATATATATTTTTTGGCATACAGTTTGAATTTTTCAGACCTAAAGTTACAGTAAAAAAAAAAAAAATATCTATGTTGTCGTAAATACTAAAAAAAAAAACCAAAACTTTAGAGAACTAAAAATTCCATGTGAAATGCAGCAGGGTTTGAAAAGATAGTGACTATATATGAATGTTTACATCACATGGTTACACTATATATTATGTCTATAAGTATGCCAGAAAATACAGTAGATATATTTATAGTTTCATTTATTCATAGTTCCTGGTGGTTTCCATTCCTTTTTGACATTATTTATTTTGATGGAAATAAAATTTAAGTAAATTTTAAAATTTATAAAAAATCATGAAAAGAAAGACATATTTAAACCTGGTATCCCCCAGCTACAAAATTCTAAAACTTATGTATAATGATATAATTGATTAGTTATTGATATTTTAATGAATGACAAGAATTAGGTAATTATGATAAGGAAGTCTCCTTTATACATTTGGATAATGTTCGGTCAACAAGGAAAACTTTATGCATTCACAAGATCTGTCAAGAAAAGCAGACAAATCTTATTCAAATCACTCTTTGCTATTTAAAAAATGGAAGATCACAGTGGACAATGTAGTCCGAGATACACAGTGACTGGCTGGTCATAACTGAAATTATTAGGTTTGCTCAGTCAGACTTGGCTCGAGTCTAAACAACAACAACAACTGGGATAATGTTGTCAGAAATATGTAGGTATATAAATTGTTATTTATTACTGGAACTAATTTTACTGACCTAAATCAAATGATAATGAGACAGGTCAGCTCTGATAGGGTTTTAATTAAATAATAATGAGACAGGTCATCTCTAATAGGGTTTTAATTGTCAAACTTCAGCAAATTGACAGAGAAGTTAGAGCATCAGATAAAATATGTTGTGGTATTTGTTATAGCTTCTTGTACTCTGAATTTAAGATACTGCCTAGGTCAACTTTGCCATTACATGGTTCACTCCTTGCTGTGATGTGGTGGCTTCTGTGTCTTGATGACCCTAAGAGCTATGCCAGCAGAGCACAACTTCCTGGTAGAGCCTCTCATGCTGGACAGGTGAAAGGATAGAGGCCAGGTTAAAATGGACTACTTCTTTCAACAGGTAAAAATGGATTTGCATAGGGCCAACACCTCCACTGAGAAAAATATATATATATATAAAAAGCACAGTTAGAGAAGCATTGATGACAATTCAAACCCAACAAGACCCAGGAGAGGAAAGACAGCCCAAAGTTGAGAACAGTGGAGCAAAGTTGTCAACAAACTATGAATCAATGGTAAACAAGGCTATATAACAATGAAATATAGAAAAAGTAGTTTCATTCTTTATGAAGAAGTACTGAAAAGACTTTTTCCTTTACTTTATTTTGTAATTAATGCCTTTCATTAAATACAATGTGACTGCTTGATAACTTTGTTTTCAGTTTAGTACATCTAGGGCAAACCAACTTGTTGGAACCCTGGTTCTCTCAAGAAAATGAACTTAGGACTGCAAAGGCATGTGGTTTAATGGTTAGGGGATGCAGCTCACAACTGTAGGGTCATGAATTTGATTCCTGGCAGTACATTGTGTCCTTGAGCAAGACACTTTATTTCACATTGCTCCAGTACACTCAGCTGGCAAAAGTGAGTTGTATCTGTAATTCAAAGGACCAGCCTTGTCTCACTGAATCTCTTTGTGAACTACGTTAAGGGTACAGGTATTTGTGGTGTGCTCAGCCACTTGCATGTTTATTTC
This sequence comes from Octopus bimaculoides, assembly GCF_046866305.1. Lineage (NCBI taxonomy): Eukaryota > Metazoa > Mollusca > Cephalopoda > Octopoda > Octopodidae > Octopus > Octopus bimaculoides. The sequence goes on along the minus strand of NC_142929.1, from coordinate 124,195,456 downwards.
ACAAGCAGGCTATTCCATTCATTTGATCAACTAGAACCCTCATCACTATAACCAATGGAGTACCAGTTTTTTTTTCATTTTTAACAAAAGTCATTCAAAGGCATCTCACTGCTTGAAGTTATGACTGTACCAACTAATAGTATAAGTTAGTGACAAATACTTAGGATATGAACACAACATACAGTCTGTGACAAGATTTAATCTTATATCATATTGGGCAGCAGGTTAAGACCCTCTTTAAGCGACAATGAGGGATCCTCCATCTAGTCATTCAATTTGCTAGAAATGGCAGCCAAATTCTCAAGAAAAATAAAGGGTACATTTGACAATGTGGCCTGAGATAAACAAAAGTCTGAGAAGATCGCAGATGGAGTACATTTGATAAGACTGCACAGACTGGGTTGACTTAGGGTTAAGCAGCAACAACAATATCAACCTCTCAATTCAACGAATGACTACATTTTCATTTGACAGATGTTAAAATTGTTAGATTTAAATAATAGAAATTAATATCAAACATCGGGAAAGACATAGGAAATGGGTGACATAGTAGAGTATCAGACAAAAAGCCTCAAACTATTTTGTTTCTTTCTACTCTTTTTGTTCCGAGTTTATAACCCACCAGTTATCCCTGCAGAATCAACAAGTATCAGTAATACACCAAAATAAATTAAATGGAACAAGTCATATTTGGTGGTCTACAAGGCACACAAACTTAAAAAAGGCCCCTTCAATCTCAGAAGACCCTTTCTTGAACCATCACTTACTGGTAACCTAAATCCTGACTTAGTGTTTTAAAACAGGTTGAGTTTCTGATACATTTTTTTCTCTGCAGAATTAATTTTTTTGCATAGGAAAAAGAAATCAATGCAAGACATAAGGCCTAAAAGTTCAATCATTTACACAGTATGTGCATAGATGTTATCTCTGGATGAGTGCAGCAGTATATTGCCTTTCAACAATATATGTACATTAAAGATGATACATAGATGGCTATTTTAATGTCATACTACTTCTACTGCATATAACAGAATTAGTTCATTTTAATTTCTTCAGTTACAGTCCTTGTAGCTTAAACTACCAGCCCTGATGTAAATACACAGAGTGACATTCTTGTTTTACTCATAGACTTTGCTATCTGTGAGAAGAAGAAACAATGTTTTAGATCAAAGATTCTCAGCCCATTTTGACCAAAGGCCCCCTTTTGACCCTTGGAGTTACAAATGCCCCCACCCCCTAGAAAATATTTTTATTTTTCAATATACTACTTATTTTGATATCAGCAGATAATGATTGAAAAATAAAGGATGTTATCTTACATATGCACTTGTATGCAGTCAGGAGTACAGATGTACAAATTGAAATGCAAAAAAAACGAAATAATGAATTGAAAGTTTGGTAATTGTGTTTATTTCTGCCACGTGATACTTATGAGATCAACATGTTGTCTATTGAAAGAGTGCTCTTTGGTACAAGTAAATGCTGATGAAATCATTTCAAACCTTTCTGATTTCCGTTATCAAAACAGCTAGAACTTGTGCAACAATCTGACATATAAGTTATTGTCCCCCGGGAAGAGGATTTTTTATGCTCAAGAAAGAGAGTGCATTTGATAGGAATTGTTGAAATACATATGTACTTCATATGAGTAGCAATTGTGGAGGATGGTATTCACTGTACTTGGATCTACTTAGTTTGAGTCACAAAATCAGCCTTCTTTTAAAATGACGTAAAAAATCTGAAAATTTGTCATATAAAACATTCATTTCTTATTCAGGATCTAGTTTGTTTCATTCACAAAATCTGCATTTTTTAAAAGGAAGTAAAAAATCTGAAAATTGGTTATCTTAATGCAGTTTTCCATGCTTATTCCTATGAAGCCATGAACTTCTGGAGAAAAAATTTGACACATGCAAAATTTTTTTAAATTCGTGGTTTTAATAGCTGGACAGTTTGAATCTACCAGTCATTTCTCTTTATGATTTCCAAATAATTTTTTAAATACTTCAAAATCAAAATTGTGTAAATATATGTTAAAAATTAAGGAAATAGATTTTTAAGCAATCTCTTATTATGACTGATTTTTATTCCATTATTCTAATATCTTCTGAAACTCATACAGAAACATATATAAATGCATACAGAAACATACAAATATATACACACACATACATTTTTACAGAGTTAGTTTTATATACATCCTTGTATATATATATATAAATATTTCAGCATATCTACACAACTGTACCCCAAAGATTTGCTTCTTCATAACCTTGAAAAAATTACAGATTTCTTTTCAACAAATATGCTTCAGGTCATGTAGATTCCGATTAAATTGGAATTCATTGTGAAAACTGTTTGTTCCTAAAGGAGTTTTAGAAAATTCCCACTATTAGGCTTTGTTGTATATATATATACATATATATATATATATATATATATATATATATATATATATATATATATATATATATATATGTATATATGTATATATATATGTGGGTTTATATGTATTGTTTTAATTATATCTTTATACATGCAAATACACACATAAAAAACTGGCACCCCATCGGTTACGACAATCACAAGTATCCAAAACTTCTTCACCACTCTTCCAACTTCATTTTTCCTCTTAAAAAGAAGACTTTCATCTACTTGGACTACGTTGTACCACTGCATGGCTGTCTGTTTGCTAATATTGCTGATGGACATGCAGCATGTCACAGAAATTTCACATACAAAGTCCAGGATTATGTGAAAAAATGTGAACACTGCCAATTGAATTTTTTCCATAAAAGTATTAAAAATTTACTTGGAAATTATTAAGAGAAACGAATGGTAGATTCGGACTGTCTGCTTTTTTAAAACCACGAATTAAAAAAAAAAAATTGGGGGTGAGTGGGAGATTTTTTTTTGTATAATCATATCAATTCTATTATGCAGAAGACAGAATGGAAAACATTTTGTAAAAATTCGTAAGAATACAAAAGTTATGAGGGGTTTTAGCATGTGCTTACACCATAATTCTGCCTATTCATATATATATATATATAGGCAGCTGATGAAGGAATATTCCAAGTGGCTTTCTGTTTTCCTATGTGTTCGTTCCATTGTCTGTAGTTCATTGTTCTAATGTCCTGTACCCTGATATGCATATATATACACATTTAGATGTAAGTATGTACATATATGTGTGTATACATGTATATATATTCTTTGTATTATTATATATATATATATATATATATATATATATATATATATATATATATATATATATATATATATATATACGTGTGTATGTCTGTGTGTTTGCTAGTGTCTGTTTTTCTTATAGTTTTTGTTTACTTACACACATCAGCAAATGAGCCAATGAGGTACTCTGTGTGGTTGTTCAATTTGCTAGAAATAACAGCCAAATCTCCCTCATACTATGCTCTTGTTAGTATTAAGGAAAGGGAAAGTGTTTACTCCTCTCCATCATTACGATTAAAATTAATATTTTTGATTTAGTTCGGCTCTATGAATTTAATTTTTTTTAAATGCTTCTGTCCATTGTTTGATACAGAAAATTGGAAAATCCTGACCAAAACAGAGAAATTCTAAATATAGAAAGAGAAAAGGTTCTGTTTTCCAAAGCCAGAAGATGTGTTTTTAGCAGGGGTGTAATTTTATAATTAAAACAAATTCAAAATTTAAATTTCAGAACATAAGACTTACCACATTATCTGGTGTATAGCCGCAGTTCAAATGGATACAAAACCTAAAACAAATGTGTGTGTGTGTGTGTGGTTGGGTCTTTAATAGCCAGAGGTCAATTTAAGTTCAATCGTAGAAAGGAATTCAAAATAGCAACACACACAATCATATACATACAAGCATACCCATACATAGACACACATACACAAATACATACCAATTAGCCACCCCCAAAAGCCAGTTTGATCCAAGATTCTGACCACCATTCTTTATATATTTGCACACAAACATACACACACAAACTCAGCTTTTCGCTTTTATTCATTACTTATTTTTCTTTTAGTTGTCTGTCACTATTCATCTGGTTTTAGTTTTTGTTTTGGGGGTTTCACTTTAGTGACACCAGTTACACATGGTACCAGGAAGTACTTATTTTTTGTTAAGCCTAGTACTTATTCTACTGGTCTATTTTGTTGAACTGCTAAGTTATGGGGATGTAAACAAACCAACATTGGTTGCTATGTAGTGGTAGGGACAAACTCGGACACAAAGACACACACACATAGATACACACACACACACCAATGTGATGGGCTTCTTTAAGTTTTCATCTACTAAATCCACTCACAAGGCTACAGCAGAAGACACTTGCCTAAAGTGTCATGCAGTGGGACTGAACTCGGAACCATTTGGTTGAGAAGCAAGCTTCTTACCATACAGCAACATTCAATATATTCTTTTTTTTTAAAGATGTTAGGGTGTGATTTGAGGGAATTTGGCTGCTATTTTAAACAATTCATGTAACCACATAGATAAACGTTGACTCTTAGCTTTAGAAATAAATGCTTTAGGTCAGTGCTACTCAAAGTGGTGGTCCACAGACCGGTGCCTGTCCTCAAGCCATCAGCTGCTGGTACGCAGCGAGTTTCCAAAAAAGAAAGAAACATTATAAAATGCTTATAAAATGCTATGTAATAGTGTATTATTTGTTTACAAAATAAATATAAGACAGAAAAAAATTGTTAACTTTTATTATATTCATTATATATATTATTTCCGGTATAAATTAATATTACTAAGAAATATTACCGGTCCCTGGCACACTGGAAAAAAAAAAAAAAAAACTGCCGGTGTGCCACATCAGATAGTTTGAAAAGCACTGCTTTAGGTGATAATAAGGAGTTGGTTTTTCTAGGGAGGGGCTAAATATTGTGTATGAATATGCATGTAAATGTATATAGAAGTGAAAGAGGGGTAGTAGGAAACTGGTTTTACATACTACCCTGTATTACCAATGTGAAACCAATTCTCTTTCAATAATCTCTGAATTATATTGCAAAGCATGATTAGAGTGATTAAGCTGAGTTGACCAAAGCTTCTTAACAACATGAATAACAACAACAACATGTAAAGTGAATTACAAAGGACTTCTAAATCTACCAGTCTATTTTTTTGTCTTGAAGCTTAACTATGACTACTTCAAAAGAACAGGCATTGTTTTTTTTATTTTGTATTATATATTGTGAACATTTTTTTTTCAGTTGAAAATATGATGCTGACATTTGCAAAATTCATAAACCATGCACTTTTTGATGCATCATTGGTTTCATACAATTCTATACTGCTAATGCATACAATAGATATTGTTTCCTAAAGCTCAACAGAAAAAAAAAAATCCTAGCATCTAGTGTTTGAAATACATTAATACTATCATGGACATGCACAAAAGCAGTACTAGTTTCTGGAGAGGTACTGAAAGTAAATACATGAATAAGAAAATAATACTGCACTAAATGAGTACTGAAGCAAATATCAATGAAGGAATGCAATTTGGGGTCGATCTTATTTAGAGCAAAATAAGCAGAGAAACATTTGATGAAAGGAATACTCTTTTACTAGTTACTACAGCCAGTAGGGTGTAACTATGCTGGGTTAAAAAGTAAAGCTTTTTTGTGATAGCTTTTTTTTTCAATATTAAGTGTGATTATCTTGGATAAAATGTTTTTGTAACAAAAATAAAATAAAGCAAAATAACGTTCTATATTTTTGAGATGTGGAATTCTGTACATTATTTACATTGGATGGATATGTGTCCTCATCTTGTTTGTTGTTACCACAACATTTCGGTTGATTTACTCTCCAGCTTTCATCAGGTGTCCTGGTAGAATTTTGAACCCAACCCTGGGTTCTCATTTCTAAGGTATTTTTGCTGATGTTATTACTATTATTATTTATTCAAGGCACTGCTTAGAATTGAACTCGTAATCTTGCCCACGGGCATATAGCGTAATGGTTAAGAGCGCAGGCTACTAACCCCAATATTACAAGTTCAATTCCAGGCAGTGCCTTGAATAAATAATAATAACAACAGCAAAAATACCTTAGGAATGAGAACCCAGGGTTGGGTTCAAAATTCTACCAGGACACCTGATGAAGGCTGGAGAGTAAATCAGCCAAAACATTGTGGTGACAACAAACAAGATGAGGACACACATCCGTCCAATGTAAATAGGGTAAATAATGTAAAGCAAAATAAATTGATAAATGGTTTAATTACATTAAATTGATATCAATGAAGTATTTGGGTAGGAACAAATGGAAATCAATGATACATTTTAAGCAGAGATGAATAGCTTCATTGAATGGAAACATTTTTTGTAAGTGGACTGTACATGTATAATAAGATGTCTGTTGAGAAACAATCTGAATTATAATGAAAAAAAGAACAAAAACACCAAAACACTTCTTATATAATTATGTTATGATTTTTTAAAAACTTTTTTGTGTTTGTTTTCCCTTATAAAATTTACAGATTTCTAACTTCACTTATTACTGAACAAATTGACAACAATTCTATTATCAAACTGACTGATTAAAACTATTTCCAAAATCACAAGCTGAATTGTGTTGGCATGCACAAATTCTCTCATGAATGGAAACTGTATATAAAGTTAATCACTACAATTGGTAGGTCTGCCAGAATCTGATTTCCAAGCTTCAGTGAATGGTAGGAGATAAAGATAGATAGATAGATAGATAGAGAGAGAGAGAGAGAGAGAGAGAGAGAGAGAGAGAGAGAGAGAGAGAGAGAGAGAGAGAGAGAGAGAGAGAGAAGGAGAGAGAGAGAGAGAAAGAGAGAGAAAGAGAAAGAGAGAGAGCTTCTTTTAATCTTTTGACTTAAGATAAATAGCCAGATACGTAAATTTTGAGCACATGTTACAGTAGAACTCAAGAAAGTTGTCATTTATAACTAAGTAAAAGTAGAATTTATTTTCAGAAATTATTTATATCAAAGCAATATGAAGTATTTGACTAATCTAAAATTACAAGTGGAAGAAAAAAAAAAAACACTTTATTCTGAATGAACAGGTCAAAAATTTATTAGATATTAACAATATTTTAGATGCATTAGAGGTAGCAGAATCGTTAACACATCAGACATAATGGCACTTCTGATAGGTTACATTCTGAGTTCAAATTCTACTGGCATCAACTTTCATCCTTTTGGGGTTGATAAAATAAAGTACCAGTCAAGTAGTGGAGTCAATGCAATTGACTTGGCCCCTCAAAATTACTGGTCCTGAATGTTGGGTAAGGACTGAAAGAATATGATCATGAATACAAGTGACAGAAATGAAGTTTCTTCAAAGGATCTCTGAAGTAATGTTACTCAACAGAGTGCATAACTCAGAGATCAGAGAGTCTTTCCAGCTTGAGTCATTACTTCAATGGATTGAGAAGTTATAGCTCCAGCACAACAGACATGATTAAAATGTCACAAGAAAGAATTACAATACAGAGTCTTCGAGTCAAGCCAACTGGCAGGAGACCTCTATACAATTGCTTTTTAGAGGACCAGATGGAGGAAGTGCTTGAGGACTCTACCCCAACAACTGCCTTAGGAATAGTGAGCGATGTTGTTTGAAAATTTTAACCTTCTAAGGGATTTTACAATATTCCTAAATAATTATTACAACAGTAAAAAACATTTTTAAAATGATAGATTTAATTAGTTTCTCTGATTTATATTTTAAAATATGTAGCATTGAACTTTCTTAGATTTTTCTGTATCTAAACCATTCTGTTGAATGAAAGAAGTGAATTTTAAAGGTAACATCAAGGTCAGGGAATACAGATTAGTTGCAAATGAATTACTGATAGTCAAATTGTAATCATTATAGATATCCCAGTTCAAGTTGAGTGATAAACTGATTAAGTGTAGAGTGAAGTAACAGATTAGTGGTTGCTTTCTGACAACTTCAGAGAAGAGTGTGGATAATAAAATGTTGAGAAAGAAACTGTAGTTGAATAAATGAAAAATATAAAACAGCAAATTCACAAATTTGAAATAATAAACCCATAGTCAATCTTATGGTTCAGGAAAGAAAGAAAAAAGAAACCTCAAAACGCCCACTTGTTTGCTGTTTATAGCAAAAGCATTACCAAGAAAAAGGAGTTACAATAAAGACACAATTTTGTAGTAATATGAATGTTCCATTGTTTTTCTTTAAAAATAAACAAATCTAGTATATTCATTCGGTAAAATACTAATTAGCTAATTGAAATAATTTTTAATTGTAACCAATGGAAAGTCAATCTGAGTCATTTCTTGAGGGACTGTGTCTTGCTTATACATTTCACTTTCAGTTTTATATCTATGGTTTGATCCCTTTTCTGACACTGAATACTTTACGGATTGTATTGGATATAATTTCAACATGCACCAGCACTAGAGATGATGTTACATTTTTGATAAGACTAAAGCCCTCTTGACTGTACATTGTTTCCACTTGATCATCAACCCATTTGCAGAGTGTACTGACTACATTTTATTGTGGCACCAGCACCAGTGAGGTAACCTTGTACCTAGCAAGATGAAAGAGTCTACACTACTCTATGTTGTCTTCATTTGTTCAAGTCAATGTAACCAAAAGGGCAGATTAAGAGAAAGAGTGATAGAAGGTGAACAAGGTGAGGCATTAAAGGAAGTGGAAGAAATATTACTGCTTTTGCTTTAGATAGTACTCTTGCTGGATAATTCAATGAATAGATTCTGGCTGGACAAATTTATATTAATTGTTTTATTTTTTTTTAGAATTTCAATCAGAAAAAGAAGATACTCTTTCGCATTCGGATTACTCTGTCAAATATAATGCTCATTTATTCACTTTGTTTGCATTTAGAAATCATTGGTCCTCCTTTGTTCTCTATGGAGCAGAAACGTAGCACCTCATGCAGACCCTGGCAAAGGAGATTGATGGTTTTGATAGCAGAGCTCTGAGAACCATTGAGAACATTAGATGGTGCCATCACATTTCCAACGAAGAGCTATGTGCATGTGCACATCAGCTCACAGCCTCCCACCTCATAGCCATCCACTACATTCACTGAAACAGACAAGTCTTCCACTTCCTGCCAGATCATCCTATCAAGGCCTTACACTTGTTTGACACAGAAACTGCAGGCCGGAAGAGGCCCTGTGGCATGCCCTGAACTAGATAGCTGGACGTGAGTAAGGAAGATCTTTAGAGGCCTGATGTCATCTTGGAGGATGTAGAAGGGCTGGCATGGGTCTGCCAGCAATAGGGGTCACTGGCAGGTTTGGTTGGCTCTACACATGATGACACCTCTGGGATCACTAACCTGGAATGACATCAGCTCCATTGAGCAAGAGCACAATTGAATAATTGAGTTAGTTTTGAATTAATCATGCATTATTTTGCAGCTTTGAAATTTTGATGAAATGATTGTTTATTTTTAGAATGACATTGTAGGATAGGTGTGAAAAGCACCATCTGACCAGTCTGAATATAAAACCAGCTGAATATTTGGGTTGAATATGACCTATTCAAATGTTAAAGAGTTTATAGAAACTTAGGAAAAATTACTTCTGAATTTGTCTTTTGAATCATAAAATGTAACTTTAGAAATTTCTTTATAATTGATATCTCATCATAAAAATAATTGGAGTTCAAATGATTTATTAATGGACCAAATATTAAAATTTAGAGAGTTGAATACATATTACACATTTCGTCATATAAATAAATATTTTATGGTTTACAAGAATAGATATTTATAGTTGTTTTCAAAGTTGAACAGCAAAAATGGCAATAGAAGACACATTGTTTATTGGAAATAATAGAAGCTTCCAGGAGCAGAGGAATTCTATATTGCTCTATTAACAGCAAGCTGTAGCAAAAGTCAAAAATCAATTCAACAAAACAAAACAAACAGCAGCTTCAGATCTATTTCTGAATAAGCATTATAATAATAATAATAATAATAATAATAATAATAATAATAATAACAACAACAACAATAACAACCACTTTGGACAATGTATGAGATGGAGTGAATTAAAATGAGTAACAATGACAGTGGCAGTGATGACAATGGTGGAGATGATGATTATGATGATGATGATGGTTTACAAAAACTTGAAACTTGGCAGCAAACATTGAGAGCAGCAGCAGCAGCAGCAACAGCAGCAGTAGTGGCAGTTTGAGCAGATGCAGTTAATACCGACCTAAAGGCAAATGTGCCGTGACTGTGAAGAGCAGAGCTAAATGTTAGATATATATGTATATATATATATATATATGGAACAAGAATGACCCTTACCTCATGACATCCTTGCTGAAGCACAGTGCAATAAAAATGGTGTAATGCTAATCAAGAATATAAAGCTTCAAATACAGCATAGAAAATAATTTATTTTTCAAAAATAAAATTGAAAAAAATATTTAAATAAAAAAAACCCTAGAGATTATAGTGCTGTAAATCTGAAATAATTATTATAAAACATTGAAGCTAACTTAAAATAAATGTTTAAAAAAAGATTATTTCTTTCATGATGTATATTTATGTAAAAAGCGAGCAAAACAAATGAAATGTGTATATGAAAGACAAAAAAAAACCCCATTCATTCATATTGCAAAAACAAAGTAGAAATATAAATTGTATGGTGTATAATAATAATAATAGTAATAATAATAATAATAATAATAATAATAATAATAATAATAATAATAATAATAATAATAATGATGATGATGATGATGATGATGATAATAATAATAAGCAACTTTCAGCTTTGATTTTTCTGAAATAAGATGCAAGCCCATTTGAAATAATATTAGTTGCTGGTGCGAAGAACCTAAATAAAAATGGTGAATGAATGTTTGTTAATCAATGAGATGGCTTTTACTGCTGGATGCAACATTAAAATGTTTGTTTGTAGTTACAGGAGCTGCTTCATTCCAGAAATATGAGTAGTATTCTAAAATGGATCATACTGATGTCTTGTTGAGGAACAACAAGTGTTCAGAGCAGAAATATTTTCTGGTCCTGAAGAGAAAGCTTTATTTTTGTGAAGCAGTTTAACAATATGATTGTTTTAAATGTTTAAATGTTTACACCCCTTATCATTAAAATTCTGTATGAAACTAGAAGGTCAATAGTGCCATATGATGATCCAGTGTTAATTCTGTTTATATAAGGAGTAAAAAATTCATATTGAACACTGTTTAAATGTTTAATTAGAATTCACAAAGACTGAAAAAAAAATACACTCTTATCAAAAACTCATTAAGAATATCTCTAACATTAATTAAAGTATCTAAAAATAAGAGGATAGAAATAAAAGTAAAATAATATATATAAATTTCCTGCAGTGGCTGTTTGAAATACAGACAACTGATGAAAGCCACCAAGGAGATAAGCATGGCAGCTGAAACTAGCTCGAGATGACTATGGTTGACAAGACCACAGTTGGAACCCTTCGGCAGGTGAAGACTAATTCACCCTTCACTGTTCCATTCAGGTGAAGTGTACAGGCTAAGGAACAAAATGCTTGTGACTCTGAGGTTCCTGCTGATGTTAGAGAAAAGTTTCCAACAATGTACTGCATCAGAAGAGCTTGCAATATCTGAGTATCTCCTGCAGTTTCTGCATGGAGTGAAGCATCTCCAATGTTTATTTCACTCATATTATTAATAAAGGACAAGTTTTACAATCAACTATCATTTAAACATTTTGAGTGTTGTTATTTATGTTATGAAATATTCCAAAGACTTTTTATAACATTTCTTCCTAACCCTTTTCTATTTTCTGTTTTAACTCATCAGATTTACATACTCATTAAATTTTGTTTAACCCCAGATCAAGTTTGATTGAGTAGATCTTTGATCAAAGGCATTCCAACTATTGGTTAAACATTTCCTCTAGTCTATCTATTACTATATTATCATTTCTTTTTTTAGGATCCATACATACAGGCTTATCCTTTACAAGTGCCAGTGCCATGTAAAAAGCACTCAGGACAAAGTGATTGGTATTAGGAAGGGCATTCAACTGTACAAACCATGCCACAACAGACAGTTTGGAGTCTGGCCAGTCCAATTGAACCATCCAACAGACATTAAACAATGATGATGATGAAGTTTTGGTACGATTTGAAGCAGATTTGACTACTATATCTATCAGGTTGAGTAACCATGTAGATATCATACTGGCTGATTCTCTGCTCAAAATTGTAACCAACATTAAGTCCAAAAATTTAGAACACGATGTCTAAGAACAAAGGTGAGGTGGTTATTTATAGAATGCCATTTCAATAGTACTTTAATTGGTTAACCTCATGTCACAAGAATACACAAACAGAACTAACTGGGAGTACTTAATATCAACATAAACTTTTAGTTGAATAGGTTACTCCAGATTAGTTGCTTCAATGATGACTTTCACATCTCCAAATTTACATGTGAAACCCAGTTGATGTATTCGCCATTAGTTTTATAGATTGTTCCCATCAGGATCAAAATAATCAGACAGTACAACCAAGGGTGTAGCTACAGTAAATAGCACCCAGAGCAAGCATCAAAATTGTTCCCCCACACCCAATTGAAAAGTGGAAACTTGCATAGAAAAGGAGTTTAGTGGCATGGATGGTGATAAGCAAAACAAACCATGCCTGAAAAGGTTTAACGTTTGTTTAATAGCTTAATTAGAAAATGATCTTGGTCAAAATTGCACTCCTCTCAAAGTGGTGCCCAGGGCATGTGCCCTGCTTACCCAACTCTAGCTACGCACCTGAGTACAACACAAGGTGGTTAGTGTATTGTGGGTATATTCGACATCCTTGATATATATAGAGAATCATAATATCTCTGTTGATGTAGATTAACTTTGGCCTGCCATAAACTAACCTCAGCTGATTTCTATATACTTTCTGTTTGGATGATAGAAACCGGGCAGTGGTTGAGTAGGGTCCCCAACCAGGTTTTACTGGTTCTGAACTTGTAGCTGGGCGGATGCTCTCTACACTCACCACACAAGGCTTCATTAGCACTGAAGTTCACTTTTACTAATATATAGAAAGGTGTTCTTGATTATAGCCATGAGATAAAGGATGCTCTATCAGTTATTTGTTTAAAAGGCCTGACAGTATTTGTGTTTCTCATATGATGGTGCTGTTTGTGAATGGTCTTCTCTCAGTGGACAAGAAGTGGAACAGTTGCACTTATTATTGCCACAACATCAAAGATATAATTAAATGACACTAAATGCAATTGACATCATTTCATTTTACTGGTTGTCAGTATTCATATAGTCATTATATGTCCATGCTGTGAATGGTATTCAGTTACACTATAGTATAAGGCCATTATGGATGTTCTTACAATAATTTGAGATATTTCCCAGAATATCCAAGCTAAATTTCTGATCAGTATGTTCCTCTTTTTTTTATATTTATGCAATGTTTTCTAGATAATGTCTGAATGTTAACTGTAAGAAAACTATTAAACTTTTAACACTTTAAACGCATCTCTGAGTTTAGCCATTAAGCCTCACTAGCATTTGTTCAGTTGCTTTTTCTTATTACTTATTTTACTTTATTATTATTGATAAGTTTTGATAATGAAACAAGAATATATATTATAAATTTGCAAAATTTATTTATTATCCTTCATTTCTAAAACATAAATCATGTATAATGATAAATAAGTTCATTAGAATATCAGTTTTTAAAATTTCTTTAAATTTATACTGTGTACCAATAGTGATACATGATGCAGGTTGGATCAGTTACCCGTGTACTATATATGACGTACGATGTGGTTAAAATGTAAAAACATGTGAAAAACTACAATTTGTTAAAAAAAATTCTATGTAATTAAATGCTTAATGTTTACTGAAACTTATAGAGCTGGATTCAAATTCTCTTAGGATCAAAATCTGTAATGAAATGGTCATATAATCAGAAGAAATGCCTCTCATTCACTTAGCACCTTGAACATGAGGTTAAATTCCAATGCAAATGTGACATCTTCTGATATATTGAGAGCGATAAGAAAACAACAAAAAACAACTTAACCAAAATAGTGTTAGGTTAATAAGAAAAGATAAGCACAATAAACCTTGGAAGCATTGAGAATCAGAAAGCTGATAGAGAAAAGTATGAGAAAATACTTACCCTAACCAACAACTTTTTTGAAACTTTACTGAAAAGTCTGTCCAGTCTGCGGAGTATGAGAATTAAAGCAGGCCGAATTTGTTCTTGGGACCAGTCAGTTATTGGCAGGACATGGACCATGTAACTAATGAATAAAAAATACAAGTCAACAATCATTTGTCACATTTGCAGAGGAAAACAAGTACTTGTATATCTTTTCAATGTCAAAAGAATTTACAAACTTTTGAGAAAACATGAAATAATTCTTTTTTGGAACAGTAGATCTTGATGCACATAAAGCTACAAATAATAGCATGTAAATATTGAGTTGTAAAACCTGTTTGGATATAAAAAAGTTGAAGCCTTTGATTTTTTTTTGCTATTCAGAAAAGTTTTTCAACCCAATACTTACATGCTGTTTTTTATACCTGTGTGTGTGCTTTGAGATCTGTTTAAAGAAAAGAATGTATTTTTTTGTTAGTAATTTATTGTTATGTCTAACAAAAATGGTTTATTTCACATAGACTGAGGAAACTCATCCTCAGAGTTGAATCTGTCTCTAAACTGAGCGGTTATAACAGAAAGAAATCAGTTAAAGGCAACCAAGTGTCAGCCAGTGTTGTTTCATTGATGGATCACAATCTAATGATAACAAAAAATATAGATAGAAAGAAAAAAAAACAATAAATTATTTTAATTATTTTTACTTCATGTGGTGTTAAGCAAATGCTGAGCTGAGTTTTAACTTCATTTCAACTCCTAAACAGAGCCATTATACCAACCTGTGGGTTTACCTGTCGTCAGTAGCTTGAACAGGGGAGAGGATTTGCAACAGTATTTTAGCATCAATTCTTTATTGGGAGTTACAACTATGCAATGGTTACAAAATATTTTCATTTGTAATAACTTTAGCTTCCTCACCATTATTAGTTACCCATATCTTTAGAATGTGAAGGTGCATGGCCTATTGGTTAGGGCATTGCACTCAGGATTGCTAGATCATGGGTTCGATTCCTGGGTCAGATAACATATTGTGTTCTTGATTAAAACACTTCATTTCATGTTGTTCAAGTTCACTTAGCTGTAAAAGGGTAACCCTGTGATGGAATAGACTTCTGATCAAGGGGAATGTTGGCCTGCTTGCCTAGCCAGTGGGGTGGAGTCATTCAAAAGCTAAAACGATCTGAAGCACATTGTGATCAACAATGTATGACAACATCCAGTAGTCTGGTCAATACCATGATTTCATGATATTGTGACATCCTCAGAATAAAGAGATAACAATAAAGGAAAAGGATATTTTGTGTATCCACATCTAGTGACAAGCATTTCATTGTATTATGGATAAGACACCAAACTTTCTGTTTTTTTTTTACTTATTCCTGCAGTAGAACAAGCAAATATGATTAGAAAAGAAAACTGAAAGGAAACCAGTGGATTGTTGTGCCACCATTCTGTAACATAACTCTGTACTTAACCAATTCATCTCTCTACTAGAATTGGTATTTATTTTTATAATGACTAGTTTGACTAAGCGTAATGAAAGTTTATATATAACACTGTGTAACAAAATTGTGATTTTGGGGGGGTTTTGGTCAGTAAGTATTATTTCCTATTTGCTTTCTATCTAGACATAAATGTTTTGAAACTGACCTATTTTCCATTACATTTCAGACAGATTCAGGGCTGAGTTGCTGAAGCAGACATGTTATAACAATACCACAGATTTGCTTGACAATATGTGCATCTCTGATCATTTGCAGAAGTAGTGGGGGAGCATCGTAGTCATGTGCTGAGAGGGGTGCTTTAGGGTTTGAATAAATATAACAAAAGCAAAGTTTGAAGGAAATATTAGCCATTTTTCATACTTTCTAGGGGTAAGCAAATAGGAAATAACAGATGCTACCCAAGGACAAAATCGTGTTACACAGTGTAATAGTTAAATAAATACATATAATATATATCAGTTATAAAGTCAAATATATGCTAAGTTGGTTCCAGATAGAAAATATTACAAAAACCTAAACCATTCAACATACCTTTGTAATCCCGGGCAAGATATGCTGTAGGGGTCATATGGAGCTAGCTTCAATAATGTATGAGCAATTTCAGCAAGGCGCTGGAGAATTAAAATAAATATATAAATAAATAAAAATTATTGAGATTAAATTTTTAAGAAATACATTTGGGACTGTGTGGTTAAGTAGCTTGCTTTGCAGTCACCTGGTTTCAGGTTCAGCCCCACTGCATGGTACCTTGGGCAAGTGTCTTTTACTATAACCCTAGGCTAACAATGCCATGAGAGAGGGGAACTGTGTGGAAACCCACCATATGAGTATATGTATATATGTGTGTGTATCATCATCCTCGTCATTTAACATCTGATTTCCATGCTGGCATGGGTCGCATGGTTTGACAGGAGCTGGCAGGCCAGAGGATTGTGCCAACCTCAACTGTCAGCTTTGGCATAGTTTCTACAGTTGGATACCCTTCCTAATGCCATATATGTAAAAGTGTGTATGTCACCCAACTGTTTCAGAACAGGTGTCAGCTTGTTTATATCACTGAAATGTAGCAGTCCAGCAAAAGAAATCAATAGAATAAGTATCAGACTTACAAAGTAAGTACTTGGATTGATTTATTTGTTTAAATCCTCTAATACAGTGCCCCAACATGGCAACAGTCCAATGACTAACATAAGTATAAGACAAAAGATATAGTTCAATTTTCCTGATGACAACTTGTAAGATTTACAAGGTAAAGCAATTCTAAGTAGATCTTCTGCCTAGTTCTTCACTTACATTATGTGTTTTAGAGTCAAATAGCTCAGGTGGTTTATCAGCAGGACGGAGTGAGGGGTCAGCCTTCTTTTTTCGCAATTCACGTAGACGGAAGTGACAGTTGGAGAAAAACTCAGAGGAAATGAATAGCAAGGTATCTCGGGGTTTACGAAATTCCTGCTTGGCATCAACATCATCATCAGGCACATATCCTTTCTTTCTGCCATCATCTCCAACACGGCTGAAGACATAAAATATAAATAAAAACATAAAAGTAATATTAATGATTTCATAATAAAGTACAAGGAAGGGAACTGATACTGTGTGATGGTTTCATGTCTTTCTTACCAGAGTTAGCAGATTAAGTGAAGGGAATTGCTCTGGTGAAAAACCAGCAACAGGTTTGCAGACGTGACTCACTGGAAGCTCACCTGTTGTTTTGTGGTGCATGTCACATCATTAAATATTATTAAGATTTTTCTACACCACAATACTAATTTAAGAACAGAATAATTATTTTGATCTTTTACATAATGTAAGTATAATTTAAAGTATTTTCATATCTTAAAGTTACTTTTATAACTGGATGTTATTTGTAAGATTCATCATTGCTCAACAGAATGGGAATATTTTACAATAAATATAGATTATGGCAAGTAATAATGTGTTCCATGATACCCAACATGATGATGATGATATATGGAAGCAGTTAAATTGATAAAGTTTGATACTAGTTTTTATTTGTGTTCTTTTTCTAGTAATTTTGTTTTGAAATTTCAAATTAATAAAATTGAAATTGAAGTAAAAATAAATAGATAAATAAAAATATTGAAAAGAAAAAAATCAAAATTGAAATTTGAACTTAAATCAAAATTTAATGAAAAAGCAGAATTTTTTTTTCAACGTGGATCTATAAATGTCTTTAATTGTTCATTGACTTATCAACCACTAAATCACTGATTTCAGCTAATGAAAAAATATGTCCATTTTAACTTTAAATTTCAAATCTCCCATCAAACAGATTGAAAAATAACATAACTCAAATCAGACTTCACATTTCCAGTTTGAACCAGTGATCTATAGCTTATAAACAGATATAACTGTATCTCTTTCTTGATAAAATTTCAAACAAAAAAAAAAAAAGAAAAGAAAAGATAATCAATGTACATGGTTTAAACAGGCATACAGCCTTCAGTTTATAGTAGAACTAAGAATGTAGGATACTCATATTCATGCCTTTTCCAAGCAATTCCAATTAGCAATCAAAATGAAATTACTGACCCAATTTGCTATCCACTAAGCACCTACTACAGACAGTAAAATTATATGAAATCAATATATAAAAAAATGTACAAAATCCTTAGGAGCTGTAAGCTTTTGGCCGGTTTAGACTGCAATCCAATTTATGTTCAATTTATTCATCTTTATGTTAGGAGAGTAGGCAGTGGCCTTTACAAGGCCTTTGAGATTGATGGAAGACAGAGAGAAAAAGGTATCCTCAAACTGGAGATCTAGTTTGAATGCTTGCAATAAAGTGGACTCCACTAAAGGTGCTCAAGATGTCAGGAAATGATGTTAAACTGGGTGAGGGTTTAGATCTACCACCCAAGTAGAACACTATATACTAAGATTCTAGAGGAATGAGGGAAATGGGAAATTGTGATACTTTTGTCTTTTACAAATGTATTAAATAGAATAAGTAAAATAGACTGAACTAGTATTGAATGAAATGCTAAAGCACCTATCTGATGCCTCGCAGTATTTCTTCCTTTCTCCATAGTCTCTGTTCAAATCTGACCAAGGTCACTTTGCTTTTCATCTTTGTAGGGTTGATAAAAATATACTAATTCAGGACATTGGATTTGATGGGGCTGTACATAGAAGGCAAAATACTAAGACAGATACTGCAAGACATCAAGTTTAACATTCTTACAGTTCCACCAATCCAACGTCCAAGATTGGTACATTTTTATTGACCCTGTAAAGATGAAAAGCCTTGGCCTTGGCAGGATTTGAACTCAGAGCACAGAAAATAGGAACAAATACTCAAAGTATTCTTTCTGGTGTTCTAACAATTCATCCCATGCTAGATTAATTTATTTTACTTATGCTTCTTCTAAAAGGCATAAACATCACAATTTCCCATTTCTCTCATTCCTCTAGAATATTAGGATGTAGTGAACCAAGAAACCAACATTTAAGCTTGGTTATAAATGATTTCCTGTTCTAAATCAATTTACTGGAGAATTCATTTTGCAGACCTGGTATGAGATTCTTCTTTATCATCATAATAATATCCAGATGTTTGTGTGGAGAAGTTGGTATGATTCTGCATAGGTTTCATGCTTGCATTTACAACCTCCATGTGACGCTGTGGAATACTCATATTTCTGTCAGAGAAATTAGAGAATGAAAAAAAGGGAAAAAAAAAAAGAAGAAAATCACTGAAAATCCCATAGCTGGATAGTAAAAGAGTGACAAATCAATTAAATATAGTTTCTGATTGAGATACAACACCAACAATTATAAGGGGAAGGTTAGTCAATACTACTGACCCCAGTACTTGATTGACTCCAAAGGGATGAAAGACAGTTGATCTCAGCAGGATATGAAACCAGAACATAAAGAATCATAAGAAAAATTGTATGGTATTTTGTCTGATGCTCTAACGATTCTGCTAGTTTGCTGCCTTAGTTAACTAATAATAAAATTAACTAAAACCAGTGTATGTTTTTATTGTCAGAATGAGTCCCCTAAAAGACAATAGTGTCATATAAGAAATGTTGAAAAATACTCAACACACAAAATAAAAAACGTTAACATAGTCATCAGTATATCATAGTGTAAATATATCACAAAAGGCCAATTTACTGAGATATTTGTCCTGAGGTAATATCTCTTATAGAAGTGCTGTGTTTTAAAACACAACATATATTGGTAGTAGATCAAAATCATCCTAGCTGTAGATAAGAATGCTAGATGTATTTCTGCCTCATTGGGCATTGTCAATAGTGTGTACTCACGGCCAACCATTGCCAAGATAAAATTTGTCAATATTGATATATTTTGTGTTTTTAAGCTTAGCATAATATTATCTCAGGATAAATGCTGGAATAAACCTGCCTTTTACAATGTATCTATATTAAGTATGATGCACAGATGACTACTTTAATCTAATACTGCTTCTGTTACATATAACAGATTTGTACAAAACACAAACGTTTTCATCTATTTTTGAATCAAACATTTATTATTTGTATGGATTATCGGAATAAATATTTCACAGCTGGGTGTAATAAAATCACACTGCTATGAAACTGGTTAACTTTTGAAACTGAAAATTTTAAAACTGCAATTTAAGTTTAAAAATGAACAAAAATTAGAAAGGAAAATAAGAAGCAAAATCTAATAATGAAAGGAATAGAATAGAACAAAAATTATATTGAGTTGAAAAGAGAGGTTATTATACCTTGTGAATATTTCACATGAATTAATCAAGGCTCTTATTGAGATAGCTATATTGGTAATAGCTTGGATCTCTGCTTGAGCTGCACTCAGGCTTTCTTTCTGCGTAGTTCCTTCCTTTAGATGTTTCAAAAATCTTGGCACAACTACTTCCAGGACAATCTGAGAGAAATCATTATACATGCATTTAAATATGAGAATATAAACTTGTGTGTGTGTGTGGAGGGGGTGCAAGAGTGTCTAAGTATGGATGGATATATTGAATGAATGTTCTGGTTATTTCTCTTTTCCTCATCTCTCATGTACATCAATACACACACTCATGCATGCACGAACACGCAAATACTCATGTTCAATTTGAATTTGATCATAAACAGCTATTAAATTTATTTATAATTTTATAAGAAAAAACAAAAAAAAATGATTTTCTTGTAAATATTTTTCATAAAACTAGTTTAGGTTGTGTAATATTTTAGATCAATATTTCCCAATCTTGTGGAATATTTAAAATACATTCATGCCTCAGGAAACAACAACATGAAAATATTATTAACTATCTTTATTAATCTTTCTCTTTTACAGAGTTAAATTTCATAAGAGATGCCTGTGTAGCTGTGTGTTTAATAAGATTGCTACGGACCCATGTGTTTAGGGATGTTGTTGGCTGGTTTCCTCTTTCACAATACTTTGTGAGAGAAATTTGGTAGGTGGAATTGGAAGAAGCCTGTTGTGTTTGCGTGTGTTTATGCATGTGTGTGCATGCATGATTGAGTGAATAAGCTCCTTGTCTTGGTATGTGCATGCTGACTAGAGGCAAAGCCTCACTGTTCATATAAACGGTGTTGTTTGTTTGTAGTCCACCATAGAAGTATGTCTGAGATTCTTGACAGGATTTGAAGCATGCATTTACTATAAACCAATCTATTACTATTTGTATAAATAATAACATTTATTTGCAATCCATCATAAAAGCTTGTCTAGGCTGTTTGTTGTTTGATAGATTGAAGAAATTATTCCCTTGCTTAGAAACAAAGGAAGGCTGACATCTAAAGTACACCTCACTGTAGAAAATTCAGCTTCAATGAAGTTTCATCTGGTCTGTGCAGGCATGGAAAAGTAATCCTTAGAATGCTGCTACTACCACTGATGACGATGATTAAACAAGTCATGAAACTATTGTTGAAAGTTTTGCAGGGCTAAGTCCATTAAATGTCACAAACAAGGTTTAAGAAATTTCGACATTTTTCGTTCCATATTTCTGATGAAATACGCTGGCTTTGTTTCAGCTAATTTTGAAAATAATGAAGAATTTAGTAAACTATCTCTTTGTCATTGTTAAATTGGCATGTGGGACATAAATTAAGATGAAATTTTGATGTAAAATTTTAATTTAGATCACTTGAAAATAAGGAATTAACTTTATAGAAGCAGGGATGATTTCAGGTGGGTTGATATCAAAAGGGTTAAATAAATTTTCTTACAATTCCCAATTAAGGACTCCTTACAACCCAGAGATGCCAATATTTTGAATATACTGGGTGTGAATAATAAAATAAAATGAAATAAGAAAAAAAATAGAATTAAACATAAAAATGACTAAAAATACATTTGCATATTATTAACTTATATATCATTATTCCTCATGAAATTTCTGGTAACCTCTTGTAGAATCCTATAGTTCTGAGGAACCCTGTCTTGGAAATACTAGTATTAGATACTTAATTAATGATCAGAGTTAAGACTAAGTTCTAGGAATTGTTTTTCTTATGTAAATTATAGATTTCAACTTACCAACATTTGGTAGCTCCGGAAGGAATCAGGAGAATATGCAATGACAGTCACACACATATTTACAATATCAACCATATCAAAGTTTCCAGAATCATTTTCATAGCAAAAGTCCTACAGAACAAATAATATTTGAGGATAAATTTAAAGAAACATTTAAGCAAAAAACAAACATCATCAAAATCACAATGTCATCATTGTATTTCATTAATTTTTCCATTTTAGTTTTGGTTTAATAGTTTATATTAGTTAAATATTGTTATATATTTGGGGATGGTCTTCTTTTAGTTTGTTAAATATACTCTCACTTTCTTTTTTGTATTGGCTTATATGACTAAGATAGTTTTTTGTAAATCTGGACATTTAAAGAAATAATTTTTTTTTCCTTAGCATACAGGACAAAATGCTCAGTGGCATTTCTTCTGGCTCTTTATATTCTGAGTTCAAATGCTGCAAAGGTTGACTTTGCCTTTCATCTTTTCAGGGTTGATAAAATAAGTACCACTTGAGTACTGGGGTTGATGCAATCAGCTTCCCCTTTCCCACAAAACTGCTGGCTTTGTGCCAAAATTAGAAAGGACAAATTTTTTTTACCACTTTTATAACCAACGTCGTCTCCTTAATTGGACATTAAACTCGGCTTGCGAAGACCTGTTGGGGCAAGTGAAAGCGAAATCGTGATGGCACCTGTGCCTAGCGTCGCCTTCCTGGCACTTGTGCCAGTGGCACATGTAAAGACATTCGAGTGAGATCGTTGCCAGTGCTGCTGGACTGGCTCCTGTGCAAGTGGCACATAAAATACACCATTTTGAGCATGGCCGTTGCCAGTACCGCCTGACTGGCCTTCGTGCTGGTGGCACGTAAAAGCACCCACTACACTCTCGGAGTGGTTGGCTTTGGGAAGGGCATCCAGCTGTAGAAACTCTGCCAAATCAGATTGGAGCCTGGTGTAGCCATCTGGTTTCACCAGTCCTCAGTCAAATCGTCCAACCCATGCTAGCATGGAAAGCGGACGTTAAACGATGATGATGATGATGATGATAATAACCAATATAATTATGAAATAGGGTAAGAACCTGAAATTATTCAGGTAGACTAAAGCACACATCATCATCATCCTTTACCATCTGTTTTCCATGCTGGCATGGGTTGGCTGGTTCAACAGGAGCTGGCAAATCAGAAGACTGTACTAATCTCTATCGTCTGCTTTGGCATGAGTTTTACAGCTGGATACTCTTCTTAGTGCCAACCACTTGACTGGGTGCTTTTTAAAAGGCACCAGCAGCAGTGTGGATACCAAATAATTTACAAGATAAGTGCCCTCAACTAAGGGAAGGAGTAGTATTGAGGAATAGATGTATACATATTTCTGCATATTGCCCAGGTGCCCAAAATAAAAGGTTCAGTAGTGAGATTTGAACTTTTTATCAGATAGTCAATAAAGAACGGCATTAACCTTACAGGTGTTATGACTTACACTAGCTCAAATGTAATTGAAATATCGACTAATTGCAGTTCTAATTAAAAAAAAATTCTTACTACAAAACAAAGTTACAGCTAAGTTTCCAAATTTTGTGAAGAATATCACAATAATCATATTTAAAAGAGATTTCTTAAGTAAGTATGGAATTTCATATTGAAATTGGGTGACATTATCGTTATGTAACATTATAGTTGCATAACTCAGTTATGTCACCATTAGTGTTGTTAATGTAAGAGAACTTTCTCTTACTGTAAGGTAAAAATAGATTACAGATTTAGTTTTTCTAGAACTTGCTCTAGTAATGTATGTTATTCAAAATCTAAAAAAAAAAAAAAAACGAAATGAAAATTGAAATTCGATTATAATTTGTCAAAACTTACTAGTGCCTTTAGTGGTTTCTCTCCAGTCACTAAATCAAGGATGTCCAAATTATCATTAACAGAATGACCAATATCAAGGATAATTCTGAATAAGCACTCAGGTTGTATCTGGAATTTAAAAAATAAAAAGAGAGAGAGATTATTTCAACTTATTTCACTGTCATTTGGTAGTTTATTGTTTCAAGTAACAAAATTAGTGAGTAAAAAAACTTTTTTTCATGTTAACCTAGACATTTTGTATAGTTGATGAGATGTTTTTTTTTGAAGAAATAGCATACAGAATATAAAAAAAGAATTTTTTACCTTATTACAGTCAAACACTCTTGTTACACAGCTGTCCATATCTAGAATTGGTGCAGTACTGCCAAACATCTGAAAATATATATCAACAGCTTATTAAATATTTGAAGTGGGTAAAATATTTCACATTACATGATTACTTTCTGTTTTTGCATTTTAGATAAGTTTATCCGTATATATATAAGGCAGGATGTGTGTGTGTGTACATGATTGTACTTTATGCACGTCCACAAATTAGCACGCATGTCGCTCCAATTTTAGGAGGAGATTCGGAATGACCCTATCTGCAGTTTCGTCAACTTTTTCTCTCAGAGGCACCCACGTATAGCTGTAAAAATCGATAAACTTCTACCAATTTTGAAGTTTGTTGACATGGCGAAGTCAAATCTGTGCGTACGCACGTGAAGGAGAGAGAGAGAGAGAGAGAAAAATAGTGTGTTTGTGACAGGGGGGAGATACACAGTGCATTTGCTAGTGTCTAACAAGAAAAAAAATGATAATGTGGGAAAGGGAGACAGAAAGCAAAGAAAATTTTTCTAACCAAGACAGATTTTGTTTGCCAGCGTCTAACAAAAAAAAAAAAAAAAAAGAACGAAAAAGTGGAAGAGGGCGACAAAGCATATTATGAAAGAAAATGTAGGTAAGGAAGACAGAGTAAGTGTAAAATGTAAAATGCATTATTTTTCTAAAACATGAGATATAGTTTAAAATATACGATGTTTTTGAAAGACACTATATTCTATAATGAGATTATATATACTTTCTCACACAACAATTAAAATATATTTATTTTAAATCATTTATTTATTTCAAATCGTTCATCTTTTCCCCCCCTCTCACTCTCACACACACGCACATATACTACTTTGGGAGCGAAAGAGTTTTGTTTATATTTCACAACTATGAAACAAAAACGTATGTAACAATTTGTCAGTCACCCCACCCAACCCGTTTTTCGGACCACAAAAAGGGTTTGGTAATTTTTCAGATTAACACCTGCACAATTTCCACTAGGGTGTTACGGTTAGAGTTTTAGGGTTAGGGTTTTAGGGTTAAGGTTTTAGGGTTAGGGTTTTAGGGTTAGGGTTAGGGTTTTACGGTTAGGATTAGGATTAGGGTTAAGGTTAGTGTTAGGATTAGGATTAGGGTTGGTGTTAGGGTTACGGTTTTAGGGTCAGGGTTAGGGTTAGAGTTAACCTAGAAGGGACAGGCCCCTTATTTTTGGGTTAAGGCAGTTGGTAAGTTTTCCTAAGTTACTCCAATCCACATCCACAATGCAAACCTTCAGATCAACCTTCTCCTATGCATATCTCTAATGCAACTTTAAAAAAAAACAATCAATGAGTGGAAATAACCAATAAACTGATTCCTTATGGGATTTCCAAATCAAATTGCCAGCAAACCATTTTCAGCCAAACCAATTTCAACGGATTTCGCTCAAATCTGATGTCGATGTTACTTATTTTGGTTTGAAATAAAGCACTTGATCACTTAATAATCCTAGCTTAATCCCGAGCAGTGCCGGGCTATACTGCTAGTAAATTATAAAATTACATATGCATTCAAAGACATAGTAAAATTTAAAGAGGGGTGATACAGAAACTGAAAGTTGTAGGTTTAGAGAAATACTAGTTGACACCTGACATGAGGGAGGAACTAGAGACTTATAACATAGAGGGCAAGCAGGAATTTCTATGAGGTATCTTTCTGATGGCTGTAGAGTTGTAGGTGATGCAAGGTAACAGTTGTAGGTGATGCAAGGTAACAGTTGTAGGTGATGCAAGGTAACAGTCAAATGGAAGAAACAGACCTGGAAAGACTAGAAGTGGGAGGGTGAGAGCTACAGAGAACAATATCAAGTGTCTAGAAGAGAAGCTAGTTATCAGCTGTATATAACAGAAAGAAAGGTAAAAAGAGGCTTGCATGTGTTCTACAATGGTGAAAATGAGGGATGTGAGATATTTCAAACTGCAGGATAATGTACCAGAGAAAATCATGAAAATCATCATTGGGGGAGAAGTGTGTTTGGAATGTCCATGTCATCTATTCACTCTTTTGATCAAGTTAGCTTGAATTAATGTACATAGTATAAGAGTAGTGAATCTACAATGATGACTATATATATGTATATATATATATATATATGTATATATCATCATCATCATTGTCGTTTTAATATCCATTTTTCCATGCTCACATGGGTCAGGTGGAATTTGTTGAAGCAGATGTTCTATGGCTAGATGCCCTTACTGTTGCCAACCTTCACCTGTTTCTAAGTCAGGTAATTTTTCCCATGACTATGTGTTCTGTGGAAGAGTGAAACAAAGGACATGACAAAGGACATGACACTTGCTTACAATTATCATACAATGTCAAGGCAAGGAGACAGAAACTTATACACATATACATGCATACATATATATATACAATGGACTTCTTTCAAGTTCTGTTAACTCACACACACACACACTCACGCATGCGCACGCACACATGTACGTACATATGTATGTATGTATGTATGTATGTATGCATGCATGCATGCATGTACATAAAACAAGACATCATTTGTTCTTAAAGCAAGTAATTCACTTAAATATGAAACTTAATAGTTTGTTTTACTATACCTGAAGTATAAAAGGTTTTCTGTGAAGGATGTAAAATTGGCGGCAAGTGAACTCAATAGCTTTACACAGGACGGTGTTTGGTTGGTTGTTGCTGTACACTCGAAGAATAGTTGGCATTATATGCAAGAAGCTGGAATATATATATATACACATAATATTTTAAAACTTGCAGTAGTAAACTTGTAATAATATACTAAGTTTCATTTCAAAATTGTACTCATTTGGCCAGGGATATTTTCTAAGGAGATGATTGTATGCAGAGATTGAAATGATTACTTAATTGTAGAGTTGTGATAATGAACTTTCCTGTTGTAGATGACAATTGAGGATTCTGTAATTTCTTACTGAACAACCTACACAGATGATTTGCTTTAGTGATTAAATGTTTGTGCTATACATTAGGTCACTCAGTCTATCAAATTGATATTACCTGTACTGGTGCATGGTGTTGAAGTGGTTACAGAGCAGCATGAAAGGTTTTGTTCAAGAACACAATGCATCACTCGGTCCGGGAACTGAAACTAAATCATGTAACTGTGAGTATAATACCCGAACCACTACGCCATACCCCCTCACTCGAGTCATGATATGATAGTCATATTCAACACACCTAGTAATTTTGTTTCATTTTATTTAGTGATTACATTATAAACCATAAAGTGTCAAAACATGTTATATATTCAAGATTTAGTTACTGATACAGTTCCACTGCATAGTTGGAAGTCTGATGCTAACCAATTCTTGTAGGTGGTAGTGGAAATTTGGTTGTTTATTTTTGGACAATAAACTTTGCTTGTGAAGACCTAAAATCGCTGACATGGCTGATGACAGTACCACATGATTGGCACTCGTGCCAGTGGAACATTAAAAGCACATCCAAACATGGGGTGTAACTGGCCCACTTATGAGTACCCCTCATTCATTGGAAAATGAACTTTGCTTGTGAAGACCTATCGAGGCAAGTCTAAACAAATCAAAATTGCTGACGTGGCTGATGACAGTACTGCCTGATTGGCACTCGTGCCAGTGGAATGTTAAAAGCACATCTGACCGTGATCGTTGCCAGGGCCATGGATTGGCTCCCGTGCAGGTGGCACATAAAAAACACCTTTTGAGCGTGGTCGTTGCTTGAACTGCCTGACTGGCCCTCATGCTGGTGTCACGTAAAAGCACTCACTACACTCTTTGAGTGGTTGCTGTTAGGAAGGGCATCCAGCAGTAGAAACTTTGCCAGATCAGATTGAGCCTGGTGCAGCCTCTGACTCACCAGTCCTCAGTCAAACCGTCCAACCCATGCCAGCATGGAAAGCAGACGTTAAACGATGATGATGATGATGTTTTTCCTCTTTTAAATTTTCTAATTATCTTTATAAGGATTCTAAAGTTTCTTAATTTCTTGTCTATTCATCATTGTGTTCAAACACTTTAACATGCATTAAACACATATGTATGTGCGTATGGATGTGAGATTTCGTTCCCCCAACATCGCTTGACAACTGATGCTGGTGTGTTTACGTCCCCGTAACTTAGCAGTTCGGCAAAAGTGATCGATAGAGTAAGTACTAGGTTTACAAAGAATAAGTCCTGGGGTTGATTTGCTCGACTAAAGGCGGTGCTCCAGCATAGCCACAGTCAAATGACTGAAACAAGTAAAAGAGTAAAAGAGAGATCCTGAACACTTGACATTGTTTTTAAACTTCCTCTTTCTGAAAAATATTTATAGGGACGTAACTCTGTTTCTCAGGCTTTCAATGACTTATCAATAGAGAGGAGATAAAAAAATACTGAAATAGTTGTTTTTATTTAGTCCTCTCCAGCCTTGCTAACGATGATCTATAGCACGTAAGTAGTTGATTGAAGGTTTGAGTATGTCAGATGGATCCAGTAACCTAAAGACCAGATTCACATCTGAACAATAGACTGGTTCAAACGAAAAAAAAAAAAAAAATAAAAATAAAGGTGGAAGAAGTGAAGACAGAAATGAGATCACATACCCACTTGTAGAAAAAATATGCTTAAAATGTTTTGATGTGTTTATAAGAATAGCCAAACAGTTTCTAAGGACAGCTGTGTCTTCACAATGTAGCACTATAGTTCCATTGAGAACATTTAAGAAGAGAGGTAGGTCGTTGGACCAGTTGAATGTCTTGCTCATTGATGAGAACATGGTATTGATCAACTGGAATAAAAAAAAACAATATAAAATCAGAGAATATTTTAAAAAGCAGCAGAATTAAAGTGAAAAATATAAATGGAGCAGGAGATAAATGATTTGTATAAATTATTGAAGTAAGAAATGACAGTAAGAAAATGTGTCAGAGATTTAGTGTGATTAGGAGTTACTGTTGCTGATATTGTTGTTAGAGTGATCATTAGTGAGTAACCTTCAGTTATAGAGATAGTAAGGAGCTGTTTAACTGTTACTCCTTACCATCTAAAAGATGGCAGCCGCATAAGGTAGTCTATTGTATGTATGAAATAGAATGGCATGTACAAGAAAAAGTGTTTCAGTTTTAATACAGAACCAGGAAAGGAGCAGCAAAGCAGCAGGGTGTGGATAATAATCTGTTATCAGCACTTCCTAGATGAGATACATAGCTCTCAATGGTTCAGTCAACATAGCTTTAAGTAGGCATACAGGTTAGACAGTAAATTAGTGGTTTGTTAGTTTGCAGTGCTAGATTCGTTTCTGTTCATGAGAAAAGTTATTTTTGATAGACTGGCAAACAACACCAGAGGTAACTTGTCTCTCATCTACTTGATACTACAATGACTGTAGGCAAGAACCAGCCCAGCAGCTTGCAGAAATCTATGAAACATAATGATAATATAGGCTATGTACTTTCTTGTTTATATGTGAGCTAAGAATACAATGCATAGAATGAACAATAATATAGATAAATAAATATGATGATGATTTCTTTGTAAGTCACATGCTTATTAGAGGAAGGAAAAATAAACATTTTAAATTAAGAAATAAAATTAACAACACATGTTGAATAAACTTTCAATGGGTGTTTTCAACAAGGCAGAAGGAAAGCAAATAGTATAGAGATCATATACATTTGCATATTGTAGGATTATATTACAATAGAAAGTCAGTCCATCACATGTAATTTAAAAAAAGAAATGAATGCTATTTTTGCTGAAGTAAATAAATAGGAATTCCTGTGGTATGTATGAACATATGATCCAACAGTTGATGGTCCTATTTCTCATCTACCTGATCAAAAGCTGTGTAGTTAAGAAGTCCACTTTACAATCACACGGGTCGGGGTTTCTTCCCGCTTCATAGCACCTTAGAGAAGTATCTTCTATCATAGCTTTGGGTCAACTCAACCCTTGTAAGTAAAATTGGGTAAACAGAAACTAGACTGAACTTGTTCTTGGAACTGCAGACATAATCATTGGCTTTTGGGTACTTTTAGCAGAGTTCACCATGCTTCAAGCATTTGGACCAGATCTCCAGTCTAGAAATAACCCATGAGTCATGCTTCTATACTCTCTCTCTCTCTCTCTCTCTCTCTCTCTCCAACTGTCTCAAATGCCTTACAGAAAGAGCATGGTTCACTGTATTTTGTCTTCTGATTAAGCCCCTGAAAAAGAGAAACTATAACTGCATGAACTTCTTAGCTAGATAGCTATTGATCAGGCTTTGGTAGAAGACACTCTTCATGCAGCTTCATGCAGTGGAAAGAAACCTAGAACTATGTAATTGTGAAGTAAATTTCTTAAACATGAGTTTATTATATAAACAGATGAGAGAGAAGATTATCAGCTGTTGGCCTATATATTCATATCCATTACAGAGTTCATTATAGCATTATAATTTTTATCATATAAAATAGATTTGATGGATTAGTTATTTCATTTTTATTCTTAAGAGAGGGAGAGAGACAAATATATATATTTATATATATAGGAGGGAGAGAGAGAGAAAGAGAGAGAGAGAGTAGCAGAGAGAGAGAGAGAGAGAGAGAAAGAGAGAGAGAGAGAAGTGAGTTAAGGTCCAAAAATAGTTTAGATTCTAAGAAGTAGACTACAGTTGATAGCTGGCACTAGCAAGAAAAGACCAACATCCGGTTGGAAGTATAATCTTTGTTACAGTGGAAAAAAATGAAGAATTAGAGATGAATTAGACAATACATTAAAATCAGAATAAGTGTGTATTTTTTTAATGTTTTAGTTTGTTTTTATTTGAGAAAGAAAGTGTGCAGGCAGAGAATTGCACTTGGAAGTATGTTAGAGGTAAATGTGTAACTCTGGAAGAGAGTTGTAGCAGAGAATGAATCTATAGATTATTGAATGAAATCCTTGAAGGAAACACTACTAACTTTACAATATTTTAGAATGAGTTTTTAAATAAAATATACTCACTTTTACCCATGAATACTTGTGTAGTGTATCCATTCCATATAGTTCCTAATTATAAAGGAAACGAAAATTAAGAAATGCATTGAATTAATGATTAATAAACAAAAATGCAGTGAAGACTAATTTCAAAATGCTGAACCCTGCAAAAAAGAACCACACCATGCAGTGCTGGAGAAGACATTAGTGTGTAAGCATGGTGTAGAGAATATGAAAACTAAGGTGATGGCTGGGATGCTCTCACTGCATTCATCCACTGTCCCCCACTCACCTCTATGACAACTCTTTTCTGCCTCTATTTCACAAAAATTCCCCTACCATGTCTTCTTCACCACTTGACACCCTCTCATCACTTTCTTCCTTTTACTGACCCCTGCCTATAGATCCACCACCTTCTTGGCACCCCTTTGCATCTCTCTCTCACTTTCTCTACCACTTTTCTACATTCACTCATTCCTCCACCCACCTTATTCTCTGTCTCTCTCTCTCTCTCACTAACTTCTGGTTCTACATTTTTACCTCTCATTACTCATCCACTGACACTGTTCCTTCTGTTATCCCTCTTCTAACACTCTCTGATGACAATAAATCTGCTCCTCATGTCATACTTTAACCATTTATAACCCCTCAATTTTTGCTCAACTTATATCATCACTCTTTCTTTCACTTTTCCTCTCAGATTATTGAGGGCTCCTTAGTTTAAGGGATGTAGAAAAAAAATCCCAGTCTAATATCGTGTATGGATTAAAAAAACAACATAATTCTCAAATTGATCATACCTTTCCCCAGTTTCCACAGTACAAATTGAATTCTGCTTCCAACGCTTTACGTGGAAAAGTTGGAAGCTTCATAAATTCTTCATGCAAGAATGAAACATGGTTTTGAACCTAAAACAAGAAAAAAAATTATAATTAGAAATTAGAAATTTTTGTATTCAGATGGCCAATATGCATGTGCACACATGAAAGGTTTACAATAATTTCAGGAATTACTTGATCAAATTCAGTTTGATTACAAAGAACAGATCAACATCATTTATCTGGAGACAAATATCTCAATCATAATAAAAATATAGCAAGATATCCAAAAACCAAAAACAGAATTTTAGCTTATGAAATTTTAACACAGAATAAAAAAAATAACATAAAAAGGAATATGATGAAATATGCATAAAAATTTACCTGGTGTGACTGGGTACTTTGTAAAACAGCATTACTAAACAATACTTTGCCAAATTCTACAAACTTTAAGACAAAAGCCTACAAAGAAAATAGAATTTAAATAAATTCAAGTTAGGACAATATACTTTCATTATTAGCAGAAATTATTAGGAAAAAGATAAAGATCTGGAGTGATATATATGTATTATTAATACTGAGTGTGAATGCACACTAAATAACCAGCTGGAGGAGATGTCTTCCTGGGGGTTAAAATAGCAGTATTATCAGTTCTTAGGGAGCATACATTTAACCCTTTCGTTACTCTATTTATTTTGAAATGCTCTGTTTTTTTCAGTTACTTTAAATATTAGAAAGAATTTAGTAAAATATCTTAGTTATCATTAAGCTGGTGTTAGAAACATAAATTGTGACTAAGGTTTGGTGGAAAATCTTAATTCAAAACTTATAAAAACAAGACATTTGAACTACAGAGCCAGAGGCGGTTTCAGCCGGGTTGGTAACGAAAGGGTTAAAGTGGCAATAAACACTACTTTTTGATTGTATACTGCTTCTATTTTGAACAGAGATTTTCTAACAATATGTATATATATATATATATATATATATATATATATATATATATATATATATATATCTGTATGTATACATGCATTATACATAGCAAGTGAATTGGGATTATATAACCCTGGTCTTTATCATATGACACACTTCTATAGACATCAGATGCCTGAAAACTGAAAAGAGGGAAGATTTTAAATGTCACCACTCCAATTACCCAGAAATCTGCAAAATATCCATGGAGTATGTATAATAACAACTATCAAAGAATGGAGTTAGCAAATCATTTTAATACATCATTTACAACTGTTTCATCACTATCCAATGTAACCAATGATGGCAACTATTGACTAATTTCCATGAGCTATGTAGGATTTCTTTTACTCAAAACTTTGTAAATGTAAAGAATATTATGTTTACAATTGTAAATAAAGTTTTAAAAATGATTTTCTAACTCCATTCTCCAACGTTTGTTGTTGTATGCATGCATACATGTATGAGTGTATGTATGTCTATATGTATGTATGTGTAAATACGTGTGTGTGTGTGTGTGTGAGAGAGAGAGAGAGAGAGAGTGAGAGAGAGAGAGAGAGAGTGAGAGAGAGAGATAGAGAGTGAGTGAGAGAGAGAGGAAGAAGCAGAATAGAATGTATTGTACTTTCTACAAACTCTTGCAACAGGAATCTATATTGCAACAGTCTTATTACTCAAAGATTATCAGTGGTACAACTGTTTCCCTATAGAAGTATGAAATATGATCAAGGTTTTCCCCCTAAGGCTTTAAAAAAACATCCAGATATACGACTCAGCCACTAACAAAATGCTAACAACCAAATTAGATCAGCATTCATAAATTTATTGATTCACCAATTAAAGATACGCATACACTGAAAATTCGATACAAACACTGGGCCTCTTGATATACATAGAGACGACATTGAGGCAAAATATTCTATTTTGAAGTTGGTGCTTCAGCATGGCCTTAGCCATGGTAGCTAAAACAAATTAAAGAACTAAATATGTACCTGCTTTTGTAGTGATTGAAAGGCAGCGTCTGGGTTCATATGAACTAAGCTCAGTTGTGGGTAGATATTTCGATGGAAAAAATAAAAGTCACGTACATATGAATTCAAGTTGTGCATATGATCTGAAAGTAAAGTTGGGATTTGTCAAATTAGAAAAAAAAAATGCAAGTAAATATATTTGATAAATAAATATCAAATATTCAGTGAATGCAAAAACAAAAACAGTAAAAAGAATAACATTTATTTTGAAGTTCTACAAACTTATATATAGCTTCATCAGAAGTGTTTTAAACATTTTTAACATTTTATTTTTATGTTGAATAGTGCTTATTGGAAGTTAATGAAGACAATTTAGTATGGTTAAGAAGAATCAGGGTTTCTTAACTCATCTTAAGTTGGTCCAATATTATAAATAGAAATAAGACGGTGAGCTGGCTCTATGTTCTGCGTTCAAATTCTGCCGAGGTCAACTTTGCCTTTCATCCTTTCAGGGTCGATAAATTAAGTACCAGTTGTGTACTGGAGTCAATCTAATGAACTAGCCCCGCCTCCCCGCAAAAGTTTGGGCCTTGTGCCTAGAGTAGAAAAGAATATTATAAATAGAAGTGAAAATTTTTATGTTTGGGGGTCTTACTTGATTTTGTGTCCACAATGAAGTAAGAGTTATGCTGGTCTTCAGGGATATTGAAGAAATCCAGAGAATCAGTGAGAATCTGAGAAAATTTTGTGTCCTGGAATTAAAAAAATGGTAGATATTGAAGGATATGGAAAGATAAGAATGACATTCTTAGATTTTTATTTCAAAAACTCATTTCATAAAACACCAAAAAATATATTCTAGGAGCTATATTTTTTCCTCTGACTGAATCTAACTGAATGCCACTTGGGCAGCAGATATATCATAAGGTATGATAATCAGCAAATGAAAGAGTCTCTGTAGATCTCTGGAACTCCTAAAAACAGCAAGTAAATTCCCTCAAAGCACATTGTACACATTTTATTAGTATGTGATTCTAGGGAATTTTAAGTGCTAAAAATAGCTGCTAAGTACCTTCAAGTACCTCCACACTCTACTGTCTATAAAAAAGAGAGGCCACATTAAACAATCTAATGCTAGATATTCACAGCTACTGCTGGAACACCTAATTGCAGGTATACTCAGTCAGGATTGACCTGGGACCGAAAAACAGTCAAAAAGGCAGTGATAAAACAAATATATAAAATACTACATTATGCTACAACTGTTTTATGTAACATGGCAAAAGTTACACAATAAATTAATCTCTTTGCTTTGGTTAATTACGATCGCAAGGTTAGTGATCAGCACACTGTTCAACAGAGTTGGCAGCTGAGTTTTTAAGATAATAAAGTTTTTTTTCTTTTTCTACATCTTAGGTCTTTTTTACTTGGGATTGAAATCCTCTTTCATAGAAGCAACCAATATCTTTGGTTTCCTTATAATTTGAAAGTGGGCCTTTTTCTTTTTTTTCTTTTTTTTTTCTTTTAGAGGGATTCCAAGAACTGTGATGTGTTGTGCTCTAACTAAAGTCCAATTTTCAATCAGACAGAGAAGAATACCAATAATACTTAAAGTTTGCAATTAATTTCTGTTTTAGCCATTTAAAGAAATTATACTTCCATTAAAATTGACTACTTTTGAGAACAACTATCAGTTTAAGATACCATAATTTATGCTATTCAAATTTGCAACCAGTGAGTACAGATATAAATTACAGCTGTGAAAATTACATTCAAATTTTGTCAATAAATACAAAGTTTAACTTTAAATGTTTAAGAAGAAAAGGAAAGCATTATTACCTCTTGTATAGGAAACTGAGAGGGTATGCTTGCTAAATCTGGGCCATGCACAATTATCTTTTTAGCACTTGGAACGTTAGATGAAACTAAAAGGAAAGGCTAAAAATAAATGTAAATTATGAATCAGAAATGAATATAATTTGAAAAGTAATAAATAAATAATCATTGTAAAATATAACTGTCTAAACAAATTGTTGATTAATGCAGAAATTTCTTGATTCAAAAGAGTGTCAAGCACTCTGCCCATATATAGTTGGGATCCATTCTCATTCTTATAGCAACCCAGATACCTATTAATTGATGTCACCCATGAAAGAGAAGCAATTAAGGGTGAACACTAACTCAGTTAGATGGAGAAGTGTACTGAGTAAGAGGATGGCACAATGGTTGAGGAAGTATTAGAGGTCCAGTAGACCTCTGATAGTTGTAAGGAGAGACAGTGTTGAGTAATTTAATATCCATGTAAAGAGGAAATGGGAAGGGCCAGAGGGAATTGATGGGTACAGTAGGCATCATGGGACATGGGAAGGGAGTAACTAAGAGTGAAAGGATGAGGCTGAGATACTTGGATATCAGTTCGATTAGGTATTTACAAGAAGACACAATGGGGTGGCTAGAACTGACAGGCTTATGAAATTAGGAGAGGAAATAAATGGTAGACGGGTGGGGAGTTTGGAAAATGAGTTGGTAATGGTGGAGGAAGTCAGGAAGAAACAAGATTGAGGATGAAGAAGGGCACATGCTATTAGTAGGTGGGTGTCAGACAGAAGCATAGGAGTAATAAAGAGGTGGTGTTGTCAGAGTGCCAGCATCTTGGAGAGGTTATTATAAACTATCACAACTCTGACCTTGTCAGTCAATTTTATGACAAAGTCATCCCTGCATCAGAGAATGTATTGGACTGAGACTTTGGCCAGAGTGATGCTGGGGTGTTGAGAACACTTGTGGAAGTAAAACTGGTTCACTGTGGTGTTGCACCTGTTGACAAACAAGTCC
Organism: Octopus bimaculoides; assembly: GCF_046866305.1. Lineage (NCBI taxonomy): Eukaryota > Metazoa > Mollusca > Cephalopoda > Octopoda > Octopodidae > Octopus > Octopus bimaculoides. Next base: position 124,158,532 of record NC_142929.1, on the reverse strand, counting down.
AAGGTGCTGAACTGGTCTGGTAACATTGTCCAGTTAGATGGACAGCAACCCAAGTGCAAAAATTAACTCTGTTTATTGAAGGTAAGTAGGGATGATGGTGGAAAAGAGCAGGAAACACACACACACATATAAAATTAATCAAAGGACATACTTAGTATGTCCTTTGATTAATTTTAATCCCTCAGCTATTTAATGCTATTTTTTGGCCTGCTGTCGCTTGTGTCATTGATTCTGTTATTATCATTCTTAAAATAGTTACATTGGATAATAATAGAATTAATGACACCTTCGTAAATTAATTTTATATATATATATATTCTCTGTGTGGGGCTGGGTGGGTTTGTAACCAGAAACATTATGTTTATATATGTTTTGTGGGTGCATAAGTCACAATATATGGATTCAAGTAATCCGGTAGTACTCATAAAAGCTCCTTAACGTATCATTGTACAAATCTGATAGAATATATAAGTAATATACAAAAGAAAAGGGTAGGGAGTGTATAAAGTCGTAAATGACAGAGAAATACTTTGATGAACTTTTATTTAACAATAAGAAAAATCCTAATACCACGACAAATTGTTTCGTAATTCAAAAACAGGCAAATAATTTATATTATCATATTTAATAATAAACAAATTACTTACATGTCTGCATTAATACAAAATGCAAAAAATTTTGTTCAAAATAATGCAGAATTTGAGCTACATCATCAGGTGAAAGAAAATCTTTGTTAAATACAAATTTTCATTGTAACAATATAGGAATGCAATCAAAATTTTAGAAGATTATGGAAGACATGTAAGTAATTTATATACATATATATATACACACACAATATATATATATTGTGTATGTGTGTGTGTGAATGAATGTAACATCTCAAAAATAACAACTTACATCACACTGTTCTTTACGTAATGTCTGCTTTAAATCTTTGAAATATATCTCTTCGACACTTGGTATAATCTAAGCAGAAAATAGAAGCACCATAAAGTGAAATTAGTTTTTAGAATCCACTAAACAAATTTATATTTGAAATTGTAAAAAGGCACAAAGAGAGAAAGAGAGAGAGAGAGGGCAGGGTGGGTGGGGGAAGAAGGAAGGAATGAAGAAAAAAATAAGAGAAGAAAAAGAGAACAGAGGATTTGAAGAGACAAAGTAATAATTTAATTGCAAGGAAACAAAGAAATAAAAAAGGAAAAAAAGGGGGGTGATTAAGCAGCAGAACGTGGAGGTGGGGGGGGGGGGTCAATAGGCCATACACTCCAGAATGAATGGCATGCTCAATCACACCCCATGGTTATGACTTTGAGAAAATTTGAAATATGAAAACTCTTAAAATATACTGCAAGAATTAAGCTGTCTAAAATGATATACAAACCTGCCATAGAAGAGAAAGAGCACCAGCAATACATTCCTTCCCACCTTCAGATGGTGTTCGCACATAGAATATAACATAACCAATCTACAAAGAAATGAAAAAAAATGAGCATTTGTAATTGAAGAAAAAGATTATAAAAAATATTTTGAAAAATTTTATGGATGACAGATTTTTCTTTTTAAATTAACAAATTTAAAATATTTCATTTGAATACAGAAGACATCTTGAGACATTCTCAGATATTGTCATTAAATATAAATATATATAAACATATATACAAACATATATACACATGTATACACATACATATATAACCATATACATGAGAGAAAAGTTGGTGTAAAAGGAATCAGATGCAGTATGCAAAACAGAAGATTATGTTAGTTTGGACATGTGATGTGTATGAATGAATATAACTATATAAGGAAGTTCTGATCACTTAAAGTGGATGGCACTTGTGGAAGGGAGAAACTCAAGAAGACATGGGATGAGGTAGTGAGGACCGATCACAGGATGTTGGGCTTCACAGTGGCGATGACAATGGATCAAGATGTCTGGCAATATGATGTTCTTGAGTAAACCCGCCCACTTCAGCGAAACTGAGTTCTGAAATTGCTGTGTATTCCACCCACATATAACAATAAAATTTTTGACACACAGTACACCAATAGATCAAACTACATCTCCTCTTCTCTTCTTCACATTTTCCTCTTTTCCATGCACTATGTTTATTTCTCCTTCCTCCATTCCTGCAGCTCAATCCTGTCCTTGCCCTGCCCACTGTTGTCCTCATTTCCATATACCCAGGTTTCACCAGTCACTGCATCCCCTACCTCTTTGCCTTCATCTGAACTCCCTATTCCCTATTCATGCACCCTTAGTAACACTCAACCATCCCATTTATATTCTCATCCCTGTACCTTGAGAGTGCCCTGGCACAACGTCACCATCTCTCTCTCAAAACAACTCTCACAATAACAACTCAACAAACAAGTAAATACAACACAAGATATTTTTCTTCACGTATGAAAATTCAAGTAAACTCTTTTCAAAAGGAAAATCTTCAAACATTAACATTCCAGATCATACCAAATAATTGAATAACGAGTGTGCCATCTGTGCTGGTAAGTCACGAAAATAAAGAAGCAGTTTTCTTAGTAAGAATATTAGTTCCTCCTGAAAAATGAAAAAGAAAAACCATGTAATTATCAAATTCTAATTCAAAATGTGAAAAGTAATTTCTTCATGACTAAAGCAAAATGTTAATTTATGACATGTATAGGAAGGAGATATAATTGCTTGAATAGGCCCTTGGTGCCACTTGAAAAGCATCCATGCTGGTGATGTGTAAATGCACCCATGCTGGTGCTGCATAAATGCACCCGTAAAGGTGACATGTAAAAAGCACCCAGCACATTGTTATGTGGTTGGTGTTAGGAAGGGCATTCAGTCATAGAGACTGTCACAACAGACAGTTGGAGTCCAGACAACTCACTGATAGCCAGCTCCATGTCAAACCATCCAACTCATGCCAGTATGGAGACTGGATGTTAAATGATGATGGTGATTTTATGAAACCCTGAGGATTGAAATGCTAAGTTGTAACTAACAGATTTGAAAATTCAGAATGTGGATGGCTGTAACCAAATAATATATGCAATGTAGCAAGACTAGTATTTAATTGATTTTTGCAATCTTGATGTTTTGCAATTTAATATGCCCATTCCCTGCACATGTGTAAGAGATGACAAGCAAATTCAACCACAGTAGAATTAGATTTTACAATGTTTAGAGGTGTAACTAAATATTGGTTTCAAATTTTGGCAAAAGGCCATTGGGCTGTAACAAAATATTGCAAAGTATTTGGTCCCAGTCAATACTATTTTAGCCATTCGAGTATAATATGTTTATTATTTATTTTTAGTATTATAATTGACAATTTCTGACCCATAATGCTAGAGTTTATGATTCTCATGAAAGTGTTCTAGAAGAGGTTGGTGCTTGTCACTGGTTGCATAGTTGGGATTGTGTAGACTTATGTGGTGTGTAACAGGGCTCAAGTGATACAACATCCTCTCTCATCTCCATCTCAAGTGATACAACATAGAAAAGATGGATAATAAATGTAGCTTTGGTGGTGATCTAGTCTATTTGAATCAGTTTTTGGTGGTAGTTCTCAGATCAGCTGGTCTTGGTCCCATATTCAGAGTGTGGGTGGCTTCATTCTAAAGTGGTATCTGCTCAGTGGTCCGACTAAATGATTACTTATTGAAATCATTTTGAATCACATACTTGGTCTGTCAAGGATATCCACTCTTATCACCCCTAAAGTTGAAACTATTGAGAGACTCTCTGTTTGGAATAACATGTAGAAAAGTTGTGTCAGCATATGCCAACAAAATCACTATCATGATGTTGATCACCATAGAAACTGAGATGGTTGTCACTAATAGCAGCCAGGATGAGTTGGTGAGTTTACAGTTGGGGACAAATTTATGCTGGTCTTCATTTTGGATTTCTGAACCAAAGATTTTGTTAAGGTCGTTGGAGTTTGGTTCAAACAAAAGCCTTCAAGTGGATAGGAAATGGGAAGAGATTACAAGCAGGGGCAAATCTTATAAAGGAATTGAGAGTAAAAAAAAAATGAGAAGAGTAAGGATCAATCACATATTGCCTCTGCAGCAACAGCATGGTAGCTATGGTATCAGAGGCAATGTATGACCAAAATCACAATACATGACATGTCATTTTATACAAAAATCCAGTACACAGGTATGATCCTGAAACAAAGAGGAACATTGTTGATATCAAATTGACTACTTCCCAAACCAGGACAGAGACTTAGCTGGAGTTACAAATGTTGCTGACTCCTCTAAGCCTTTTCCTAATCCCATTCATCTGATGAAGTTACAATGGAAAGAGAGAGAGAGAGAGAGAGAGAGAGAGAGAGAGAGAGAGAGTGTGTGTGTGTGTGTGTGTGTATGTGTGAGAAGAAGGCAATAACTGACAAATAATTGACCCCAGTACAGGACTGGACTAGTGCTTTATTTATCAACCATGAAATGGAAGATGGAAGGCAAAACTGACCTAGGTATGATTTGAACTCAGCACACTCAGAGCTGAAACAAATACATTCTATCTGATAGTCAAACAACTCTATTAACTCACTACCTAGTAACCATTTTAGTGGCTGTAGCAGTGGCATAAAGAACCCACTAGTTGTAGCATATTGGTGAGTGAATCTTTGTCAAATCACAGCTGAATGATCTCCTGGATGAGGTTTATGGTAATGTAATTATAAAGCATCGAACTTTCTGGCTGAAGAAACTTCCTTACTAACTAGTTTTGCCTTCATACATTAATCCTTTAGCATTCAGATTATTCTTTCAAATGTAATTCTTATTATTCGTATTGTTTTGAATTAATCATGCTTTATCTCATAGCTTTGAAATTTTGGTGATTTGATTGTTTATTTTTAGGATAATATGGTAGGGCAGACATGAGAAGCTAGAGCTGGTTGGCTGGTTTGAACATAAAACAGATGTATATTTAGGTTATATATGACTGGTGTAAATGCTAGGGGTACAGGTTTATCTGGTAGAAAAACATCACAATAGCCTATGATACAAAGTTCAATCAAAACTTGGTAAACAAAAAATAATTAATATTCTTATGAGTCAATATGGCTTGAGAATAAATTAATCCAAATTCAGAAAGAGAAAAAAAACGGAAATTATAACAAAATTTTTTTATGAACATCAAAAGCTTATTATTTACCTGCCGATCTTTGTTGGTAAGTTTTTCCAAAAAATGTCTGAGAAATAAGGCAGGGTCATCAACAAGACATTTCCAGATCACATTCCGAGCTGTATCAGCCACTGAATGGTAACAAAACAGTTAAGATATGGAAAAAAATAAAGCAAATTACAGAGTGATTCAAAAGTCTATTTAACATAAGCCAACTAACAACTGAAGTCAGTGGAGTTTCTTAATGTAGGTCCCATCTCCTTATTGTAACACTCCCTCACATCTCACTCAGCCTTCACCTACTTCCCCACTGCATTCAGTAACTCTTCACAACCCCAATCATCTAATGACTGCCACAGCTTAGGGATTCCAGTATTGCTGATCTATTTCCCTGCCATTCATACTACCGAGCTGCTTGGATCAACTCCAGGCAGTTTAACTCAGAATGTCCTGACAATTGAACAAAACTATCATTATATTCTGCCAGCTTCCTGCCTTAATAATAATTCTTTCTTTCTAGTATAGGCCAAAGACCTGAAATTTTGCAGGAGTGGACTAGTTGATTACATTACTTAATTGGTACCTTACTTTTATCAACCTCAAATAATAATGATATGATCCATTGGAAGCTCTGTGGAAATCACAGCCTACAAAGAGCAAAGACATGATATGAGCAAACCCAAGGAGGAGTCACTGAGAATGAAGATTGCAAAATGCTGTGGGATGCAATGATTCAGTGTGATCAGTTGACCAGACATTGGAAACCGGACATTGTTGTGGTGAATAAAAAAGAAAGAACCTGCCTGATGATCAACATGGCATGTCCCAGTGACAACAGGATGAAAGAAAAAAAAGGAGGAAAACTGAACAACTATGATGTTTTGAAGTGGGAAATACGAAGGTTGTTGTCAATGAGGAGGTAGACATGCTACCAATAGTAACTGGTACTCTTGGAAGTATCAGCATTCAACTACCAAAGTGGCTCAAAAAGATTGGTAAAGATGGAACACCTACAACAATCAGTATTGCTTGGAACTGCAAGAATTCTTCACAGGGTTCTTGAAGCATGTGTCACCTTAGTTGCTGGCTGTGGACAGCTGACACTTTCCATCATACACAGCAAAATAAGCTGAGAGTTTTCATCAAATAATAATAATAATGACAACAATCTTTTCTGCTACAGGTACAAAGCCTGAAATTTTTCATGGGAGGGAGTTAGTTGATTACATTGAGCCTTGTACTTATTTCATCAATTCTGAAAGGATGAATGGCAAAGTCAACTTGGGCAGAATTTCAACTCAAAATGTAGAGACGGATGAAATGCCATTAGGCATGTCTGGTGTGTTAATGGTTCTGTCAGCTCACTCACTCTATAATAATAATAATAATAATAATAATAATAATAATAATAATAATGATGATGATAATAATAATAATTTCTAACATTGACAAAAAGCCTAAGATTTGGGGGAGAGGTACAGATGATAATAGCTAGCTCAGTACTTGACTGGTATTCATTTTACTGGCCCTTGACATAAATTTCAGTACAGGATTAACTTTTAATTTCAATAATAAATTAATTTGGGATATAATTCTCTGGGTAGCATGATGGTATTGAAAACGTTTGATAGAAAGAGAAGAATATTACCAGACATTCCATCATTGTTTACATCAAAATCATCCATCAAATGAAGAATTGGTAGAATTGCTACACACATACATGATGGGAAAAAGCTTGGGAGTAACTGCATGTGGTGCATATGTTCAGTTCTATCTTCATCGCCTTGTAAATAAAAATAAAAATGCAAAAACAAAAAAAAATGGCTAAATACAAGAGAAAAAAAAAAGGTCTTGAATAATATATAGAATTCATTATTCAGTTTAAATGGAATATTTCTTTAAATCAGTGTAGAAAAACAACCCAAACTTTTTTTTTACCATTTTTCTGATGAAAGATAAGTTTGCAAAAATTTTTTAACAAAATCTTTTTGGAGAGCTTTTAGTTGATCAAAATTTCATTATAATGTCTTACAATTAACACAAAGAAAAGAAATAAATATATCTACAGTTGAAGGAATAAAAATAATCACCATTCTATATGCAGCATGTAAGTTAAATATAAGGGTAAATGTATATTTATATCTCTTCCTGAATAAGTTGGATATTTATATAAATGTCTACATATATATATATAAATATATATATATATATATATATATGTATATATATATATATATATATATATATATATATATATATATATATATATATATATATATAGTGTAAACAGAGTTAGCAGTTATAGTAACTAAGGGATAAAATATCCGTATATACTATTGGTATCCGTTACCTGTATTATCCCTGGGCACTGGTGTGCAGGTACACCATACATGTAGAGTGCAGATAACAACAGGATAAACAAGAGTTTATTAGGAACCAGTGCAAATAATTAGAAAATGGAGAAAACCACAGATTAACAAACACATCCATTGGACCACATTTATATTGTATTTTAATTTGAATGCCTTATGAAGATGAAGAACTTTATTTTCGCATTTATTTATAGACTGCATTTTGGTAACTGATCAGTAATGGCTGTAAGATATGTTATATCACCTATTTTGTAATGTCATGCTTTGTATTAAAAAATAAGTTATAAATGTGGTCCAATCGATGTGTTTGTTAATCTGTGGTTTTCTCCATTTTCTAATTATTTGCATTGTATATATATATATATATATATATATATACATACTCACACACACGCACATGGCCATTGTAAACATCACTGAAAGACCAGTTTATCTTTTCTTTCTCAAGTTAGTGCTTATCATGTCCAATATATTTTATGTTGAGAATTGTTAGTAATTAATTCATTCATAACATATTCACTTTATAATATTTAACTTCTTAATTTTAGAAATCCTTATATATAATGAATATGTACGTATACATATATATAAGTGCATATACATATATGAAATTATCAAAATCCATGTTAAAGGACAGCTTAATATAATATGTAATCCAACACATAGGCACAATATCTGTATGAGGTGGGTTGTGTATGCATATTACATTAAAATATGAAAGACATTACTGAAGTTGAATATAAACTGTATGAAAATACTTCATACATGTACATACATATGTACACCATACAAGTACAACTTAAAAGTTACTGATTCTAATAATACACAAAGTAGTATTTTGTTTTGTCATCTTATCATCACTGTCATCACCATCATCACCACCACCACAACTATTATCCCTGTCATCACCGACACATGAAATGACAAAAGACTGATTTTAAATTTAGACCAAATAGTTTAATGGAGATTATAAACATCAACATAATTCTACATATATATGAAACTGAAAGGAAACAATAATAATAATAATAATAATAATAATTGCAACAACAACGAATTGAACCTCTACCTGTCTTAAAAGTAGTCAATGCTAAAATTCTATGGAATTGTAGCAAAGACTAACCGTCATTAACTTCAACCAACCTGATATAATTTTACATGACAAAACTAAATAGCATTGTAATACTTGACACAGCATTACTAATTGAGTGACTATATAATGTCATGCAGAAGCGAGTTGAGAAATGAAGAAAATTACTCTAACTTAGCTTATAAGAAATGAATTGGCCATCATTCCATTTGTAATTATTACAAATGGGATGATTCACAATTGCTGCTGTAAAGACATCAAAGATGAGCTATAAATATAGAGATAGTTAAAGAGAAAATTCCAGAAAATGTTTAAATATGAAGATCCATATATATTACAAGACTGTTGTATAAGCCCTTTTAATACTTGAGACCAGCCCTAGTTTTATGATAAAAAAAAACTTCTTGTTTTAAAGGGATCTAAATTAAAACCTTCCATTAAAGTTTCATGTTAATCTATATTCCAAATACCAGCTTAATAATTGACAAGTTATCTTAATACTTTATTATTTGCAAAATTACTTGAAACAAAGGTAGTATATTTCTATAGGAATATTGAAAAGAAAGGGTTAAGAACATTTATGGTTGCTGAACTTTTGTATACATGGCTTCCAAGAGGAACCTCATTACTAGTGCGGAAAATATTGATAGCAGGAAAATATTGATGCACTTTTCAAATAACAGTATGCTTGATAAAGTCTTACATCGATACAAAGTCAGAAATTTGGGGGCAGGAAATACATGACTGAATCAACTGTGATACTTGACTAACGTTTTATTTTATTGATGCAGGAAGGAAAAGTTCTTCATGGCAAAATTTGAACTTGAACATGAAGAGCAGGAACAAATACTGCAAAGCATTTTGTCCAGCACTTTAACAGTCGTGCTAATCTACTACCTTATGCCACCTAAATAATAATAATAATAATAATAATAATAATAATCCTTTCTACTATAAGCACAAGGCCTGAAAAAATTGGGGGAGGGGGTTAGTTGATTACGTCAATCCCAGTGCTTGACTGGTACTCATTTTATCAACCCCAAAAGGATGAAAGGTAAAGTTGACCTTGGCGGAATTTAAACTCAGAACATAGCAGCTGATGAAATACTAAGCATTTTTGCCTGGCATGCTAACGATTAATAATAATAATAATAATAATAATAATGATGATGATGATGATGATGATTATTATTACTATTTGTATTGGCCGTGATACTGCACAGTTTGATATTGTGAAAAATCAAAATAGCTTATGATTTGGGAAAAGGATATGGTCAGATAAATCATCTTCCTTTTATGGGTAATGTAAAGATTTATGCAAAAAATGAGAAACAGCTTGAAAATCTTATACATACTGTTTGCATTTCCTAAAATGATGTTGTTATGGAATTTGGGATTGAAAAGTGCACTATGTTGAAAATGAAATGAGGAAGATTTGAAGGAAGCCAAATGGACAAACAATGAAAGTGGTTGAGAAAGGAAAATAGTATAAGTATTTGGGGATATTGGAAGCAGATGAAAGGAAAGATGAAGAAATGAAATAAATTACCTGTAGAGAATATACAAGGAGAGTGAGAAAATTATTGCAGTCAAAGCTGGATTAAAAAAATGTTATTGAAGCAATAAATGCAAGAGCAGTACCCTTAATCAGATATGGAGTTGGAATTGTAGACTGGACCAAAAATGACATACAGAAACTTGACAGTGTATAGAGCCCACCATCCGAAAGCTATCAACTGGCTGCACTTAAAGAGACCAGGGTAGAAGAGGCTTAATTGTTATGAAGAGTGTGTACAAATGGAAAGAAAAAGCCTACTAGAATATTTACAGAACAGCACAGAGAAACTATTAAAGACAGTGAATAAGGAACAGGTGATCAAGTTTGGAACAGGAGAAAAAGACAAGAATGAAATTCAAAGAGAGCACATTAGACAAATTGAAGAGAAACCTTTGTGTGGTCAATTTTGGAGAGTCAATGAAGACGTATGTGGAAAAAAAATCCAGGGCTTGACTAAAAAAAAGGGGCAATTAAAAAAAGAAACGGAAATCCTAATTATAGCAACCCAGGATCAAGTGATAAAAATAAATAATTTGAGGAAAAATGTATATGGGGAGGATGTGTCAGAAAAATGTACAGTCTGTTGAACTTGGAATGAGACAGTGGCACACATTGTTGCAGAATGCCCCAAGCTGGCACAGGAGGAAAGTTGTAAAAGTTTTACACTGGAGGCTTTGCCAGAAATGGGGATTTGAAGCTGGAGACACATGGTATGAACACTGAGTTGAAAGAGTGCTGGAGTCAGAGATTTGTAAGATTTTGTGGGACTTTCCTATTCAAACAGATGAGAAGCTAGAAAATAATAAGCCAGACAAAACAGTAATAGACAAGGAAAAGTGAAACTGCTTATTGATCCATCATGTCCATTTGATTCCAGGATAATAAAGAAAGAGGATGAAAAAAAAAAAGACAAAAAAATATAATCCCTTAAAATTTGAAATTGCAAGAATTTGGTGTATGAAAAGTTAAGGGTTGTCCCAATAATAATTGGTGCATTGGGAACTAAGCAACAAAATAGACAAATGGTTGAAGGAGATTGAAATAGAATGTCCTGTAGAGCTTCTACAGACAGTTTGCCTTTTAGAAACAGGAAAGATTATCAGGAGGGTTATAAGCACTTGAAAGACTAGTGAAAGCTAGTGGATACCTAAAGTTACAGGTAGTAGTCCACTACTCACATAAATCCTGCCGAGAATAAGACTGAACCTGAATCAAATCAAAGATAATAATAATACTTTCCGCTATAGGGATGAGGCCTGAAATTTTACTGGGGGTGTGGATTACTCGATTATATTGACCTCAGTACTCAAGTTGTACTTATTTTATCAACTCTGAAAGGGCAAAAAGCAAAGTCAACCTCACAGAAAATTGAACTGATAGTGTAAAGACATGAAATGCATCCAAGTATGTTGTCTGACATGATAATGATTCTGCCAACTCAAGGCCACAAACTTTGGGGTAGAATAAAGTCAATTAGACTGCTCCACTTTTCTTGACATGCACTTCATTTTATTGACCCTGGAAGGATGAAATGCAAAAAAAAAAAAAAAGAACGAATACCAAAAGGTATTTTTCTTTGGCACTCTGGTAATTTTACCAATGCACTGCTTTATGTTCAACTACTAATGACTCCTTACATAGATAGGCACATAAATAGACAGATAGATATTTCTAACATAGGCACAAGGCTGCAAATTTTGGGCAAGGGAGGAGAATGGGTCAATGAAATTAACCCCAGTACTTGACTGTTACTTAATCAACTCCAGAAGAATAACAAATAAAATAATGTCGGCATTATAAAATCAAAACCGCTGACAAATGGTATAAACACCATCCTGAAGCTGTGACTGAGGGAGAAAATGTGTCGATTCTCTGGGACTTCCCCGTACATACCGACAAAACTATAAAAGCTAATAAACCGGATATTATTATAAAAGATCAGACGAAAAAGATGTTTATTAATTGGCATGAGTATTCCTTGCGATCACAACATAGCGGCGAAAGAATTTGACAAGATCAGTAAATATAAAGACTTGCTAATAGAAATTGAAAAAATGTGGCATCTCAAGGTGACTACCATACCAGTGTTTGTAGGATCTCTAGGAATGATAAAAAAAAAGGTACTGAAACCTATTTGAAAATGACACCAGGCCTACCATCCCTACAGGAAGTGCAAAAAATCATGTTAACTGGAAGACCCATGTACTGAGAAGAGCATTATCGCTGTGAAAACAACATCCATTCACGAATTTATTTATTTATTAATTTTTTTACAGACATATTTTACCTGTGAATTTGTGTGTGTAAACTGGGAATGCATACAATAAGTTTCTCTGCCCTAGGTGTACGGAAAACATATGGCGAGAAATGGAAGAAAATTTGAAGAAAGAAGGAAATAAAACATAATAATAATAATAATAATAATAATAATAATAATAATAATAAAATCTGAAGGCATCGTCGAAAATAGAAATGCAAAGATCCTATGGGATTTTATGATTCAGTGCGATCATGAGACAAAGAATAGGAAGCTGGACATAATCTTAACTGAGTAAGAAAACAAACTATGCTGGATCATAGATATAGCATGCCCAGCTGACAACAAGGTATGCGATAACGAAGAAAGAAAAGTCGAGAGATATGACAGGTTAGCTTGGGAAATTAATCAGTTGTGGTCGATGAAAAAAGTAGCAGTAGTACCAATAGTTGTCGGAGCCCTGGGAACAGCGAGCAAAAATCTCGAGAAGTACGTGAAACAAATAGAGGCTGCAATAAGGGTGGAGCATTTGCAGAAAACAGCACTGCTTGGAACTGCTCAAACACTCCAGAAGGTGCTTGAAAAATAAGAGGTGTTATCTGAGTTCACTGGTAGTGAACAGCTGACACTGTAGTACATCTCCAGCGTTAGAAGCTGTGCAAAAGCAATAATAATCATGATAATAATAATAATAATAATAATGATGATGATGATGATGATGATGGTAATAATAATAATAATAATAATAATAATAATAATAATAATCCTTTCTACTAAAGGCATAAGGACTGAAATTTTGGGAGAAGGGATTAGTCGATTACATCGACCCCAGAACTTGACTGGTACTTATTTTATCAACCCTGAAAGAATGAAAGGCAAAGTCAACTGCAAAAGAAATTGGACCCAGAATGTAGAAGCAGATGGAGTGTCACAAAACATTTTGTCTGGTGTGCTAATGATTCTGTCAGCTTTCCACCTTAATAATAATAATAATAATAATAATAATAATAACAATAATAATTTCTAACAAAGGCACAATTTTTGAGAGTGTTTGTTGATTAAATTAACCCCAGTTAATTGGTATTTTGGCATTTTATTTTATAACACTATATAGATTATAGGTCTAATAATAATAATAATAATAATAATAATAATAATAATAATAATAATAATAGTAATAATCTGTTCTATTAGGGACAGCTAGGATTTTGAGATTAGTGCTTGGGTATTGAATATCTTCCACGATAAGTTCACATCCAAGTTCCAAAGCTTATAATTTGTGGAAAGAAACCTCTGACAACAGGATGCTGTCTGCTCTCACAGAATCAACCAGAGCAAGTAAGACAGAGAGCTCTGAGAAGTAAAATAATAATAATAATAATAATAATAATAATAATAATAATAATAATAATAATAGTAATAATAATCATGAAAATTACAGATAAAGAGCAATTGTAATTGGCATTATTACCAAATTAAATAATAGCACTACTAAGTTGAATAGCATAGCATGGCACAGCTATGAAAATTTATGCAGCAATAAATATATATATGCAGCAATAAATTATATATAGGCATCAATCTTATAAAGTAATAAAAATAATTATACAAAATATATCCCATACATACACACATACATCTACATGTACAATCATATGTCCATATCTTCAGCTGTCACAATGGAACAATGTTATATATCATTATAAAGAAAGCCACTGCAAGTGATATTGCAGATCTTGTATTGCCCTGGCTTAAGGATTATTTTAATATTTGAAAAGGACTAAGTTAATCCAGAGAGCATTCAAACAAATGATTGAAATGAATCCAATAGCATAATATAGTATACTGTATTTATTTGTGTATAATACGCACACTTTCTTTTATGTAAAATGAAAGACTTGATAGTGTGAATTAAACAATGTTGATTTTACAGCAGGTGAATTTTTATGGTTTACACAGATAAATAAATGCAAAGGTTACTTACAAATTATTTCTTGTTTTGTTTAGAATGTATGAATATTCTCAATTTATTTTCAACAGCAAATTATAATACATCTGACTAAACAGTCCTTTTTCCATAGTGCATATTATACACAAGTGCACATATACAAATAGAAATAGACAGTATTCAAATATGACATTATGCTATTGGATCACCGAAAGTTTTATATGCTAAGTTGAGAGAAAGCTAAATTGCTAATAAATATTTGTATTGCATCATTACTGCTTTATTATGGACAGGATAGCTGACCCTGGAATAGCTTAGTCCATGAAGTTGCAAATAGGTACAACAAATATGTGCAAACAACAGAAGCACTCTATACATGGTGAGTGTTTCATTGTATTTCAGTGATAAATTGCAATTACAGCATGAGACTTGCCCTAAGTAGATAAAGTCCTACAGGGTTGCCTCAATAACTGGGTTATATATCTTATCACCATCAACACTAACATAGAAATAAAAACATACAGAGAATTAGAATGTTTATTTTGGACAAAAAGAATAACGTAGTTTGTTAAAAACAAGTCAGAATTTTTGGTTTTGATAATTTTTCATTCAGATATTGGTTTAAAATTTTTAAATGATTTAATACAAACTGTTTAAAGTATTGTGCTTTCTGGCATGCAAGTCAAAGTTTTCAGGCCAAAATTTACAGCCACAAAAGGTAGGTCAGTATATACTTCAAGATGACTTTAGGGAAACAAAATTCCATGTAAAATGCAGCATGATTTGGAAAGATAGTGATGTTTGAATATTTACACTACATGTTTACACTATATACTACATTGACTTGTATGACAGAAAATTCAGTGAAAGATTTTGTGAAATCCATTTTTTTCCTTCAAACTTGCAAAGGTCAG
The DNA here is from genome assembly GCF_046866305.1 of Octopus bimaculoides. NCBI lineage: Eukaryota > Metazoa > Mollusca > Cephalopoda > Octopoda > Octopodidae > Octopus > Octopus bimaculoides. The sequence goes on along the minus strand of NC_142929.1, from coordinate 124,143,262 downwards.
AATAAAGTTAGACTTTTGTCCATAATAACTATTTTTTCTTTTTAACCTGTAAACTTTGATCAAACAAAAGATACATTAATTTACTGAGATAAAATTTAGTAAACCAGTAACCAAATCATTTAGCTACCATACCTTATAAAGATGAAATAAAAATTATAATTACACACGCACATATAATAAACTATGGCAATCACTCAGAATTGAAAATGATCTAGTAGCATGTATTACACTTTCAATAATTGTTTTAGGTGCCTGTGTAGTAACAAGAGATGCACTTATTCTCTTGACTCTCCTATTCTTGATCCAAAGAACACTCAAGATGTGATTGCTAGAAGGAAAGAAGACTAACCAGCACTGGGCTGGTACTTTATCAACCCTGAAAGGAAGGTGTATGTATGTATGTATGTATGTATGTATGTATGCATGCATGTATGGATGGATGGCTACAAGACTGAGGTGATAGAATGATCAAGATTGAGCTATTGGAGACAATTGAAAATATATTATTGCTTGTAGAGCATTTGAGAAAAAAAAATTATATTCCTCAATTTCATGCTTCCTAGTGCCAACCATTTTATGTAGCTGTTTCATAGAACCAAATCCTGAATTATGTTTTGACAATCTTAGACATACCTTAATTTGCAAAAACCATTAAACCTAAGTTGGTTATATTTGTTAGAAGTATAAAATTTTGTTGATCTGTATAGATGATAAGGTATTCCAAATCAAAATTTCAGGACATGTAACTGCTTTTGAAAAACATGTGTTACAAGCTGTCAGATCATTTTAAACATAGATATAATCATGAATACAGCTGTCCATATTTCAAAAGCCCTGGTTACACCCATGAAACATAACATCTGAGGAACTTTTTACTGTTTCTATCTGTATTGTTTCGTATCATTGTGTCTTTTATGGTGATATCCTTACAAATATCTTATACACACACACACACACATATATATATATATATGAAAAATCCCAGTCCAACTAGATTTTTTAAATGTAGAAGGTCCACACTAATTTCCAATGAAATACAGACTTGAAAACAGCAGTTGGTAGCTCTGTCTCAGAAATTTAATATATATTTGGGAACCAATAATATTGTCTCAATATCCCAATGTATAAGAGTTTTTTGCATTTCTTGATATCTCAACCTATGATCACTACATATATGTATGCACACACACACACACACACACATATATGGCCTTTATTCTGGACTATAAGGCTATGAAGAAATGAAAATTTCAAAATTGTGCAATTCATTACAAAAACAAGTAATAAATCAGATACTAGACTTATCAACTGATACCAGATCTTGAAATGCAATCAATTCTACATTGAGCATGTTTTCAATCCCTCATTCCCTCAAACATTATTAGATAATGCACTCAAATTCAGACTGAAGTGCAGTAACAAGGTGTACCAACCAGAATCATATATTGAGAATCCTATGTAATACAAAGGTAATAATTCCAATATAGTATATAAATAGACAAAGGGATAGGTGCAATCAAAATTATTTACTTCTCTTTGTATTCATATTAAGAGGACACTTTGAATGCTTATAAAGTAATGGAATATCACAGAAGGAAATTAAAGTATCATTCAGTCAATAACTCAATCAATATTTATTTATCATATGCAACATTTATAAGCAGAGGAAAAACAGAGTTCACTTTTCTTAATCAGATTTATTCATTATCCATTAACAAGTGGTTAGCCTACTGACTCCACAATAATGTTTTTTAAGTTATTCCTTTAGTAGAACTTCACTTAGGAATTGCAAGTTAATGAAACACTGAGTAATTTTTTTAGCACTTCTATTCATCTAGACTGGTAACGAGCACTTTCTTATAGAATTTATGTATAGCTAGATCAGAAGTTATAATCTGGTAGTAACATATTTTTGGGGTACTGTGAGTTCACAGGGGATGGCAAATATCAGTAGTGTTTTTGGAGGAACTAGATGTATAGAAATAGTGGGGTCATTATTTTTCTTAGTAATAAAATATTTAAATCAGGTACAATTTTTCACCTTTGATCGTTTACTTGTTTCGGTCGTTAAACTAAGGCCATACTGAGGCACTGCCTTGATGAATTTTTAGTCAAATGAATCAATTCCAGTTTTTTTTCGTTTTTTTAAAGCCTGGTAACACTTTAGAGATCAATACATAGAAACAATTTTCTCGCCTCATTCAAGTTAAAATATTTAGTTTAAAAAGGAAAATTTATAGTGGTCAAAACTAAACATAAAGTTAAAACATTTGATCACACACACACACACACACAGAGCTAAATTCATTATGTATAAACACATTTTAGTTTTACTGTGAAGGAAGACAAATACAATGTTCTGCCCATCCAACCATTTGTTAATTTATATGCGATATAAGTTTTTTAGAGACTACTTCATATGAAATTTAGAATATTCATTTTGTTTCACCAGGAAATTAACAGAGCATTTTTACAATAATAATTTGAAATATTTTTAAGTCAAACATTTTTGTGAATAAATTGCCTTTAATGGTGGATGATGATGATGATGATGATGATATACATACATACATACATATCATCATCATTTAATGTCCTCCTCCTATGCTGGTTTGGGTTGGATGGTTTGACAGGAGCTGGCAAGTCAGAAGACTGTGTCAAGCTCTTTCTCTATTATGTCTATATGAGTTAGACGTTGAACAACCGTCTAAGGGATAATAAATATCCAATATACTGCTGGATGTATACCTACGTATTTATATCCAAGTGCTTACTGTTGCAGGGCAGTAGCACAATTGAATAATAGGTATGAGTGGGAGTAAAACAGAAATTTAATTTTTATGATACTCTATTACGTAGCCATTAGCCTTTAACTTTTGACCCTTGTGAAATGGACCATCCCATTAAACTCACTCCACAACGTCTTACCATTGCTATTTCCCCCAGTAAATTGAAATAGGATGTAACTCTCATAACCTATAGAAAGTACTTATGGAAGTGACTTTCTTTACCATAAGATGTAATCCCATAACTTATGGATATTACCTTGGAATTGACTTTTTTACCATACCTTACTATTTTTATTATTTTATTTTATTATTTTATCTTATTATTTTATCTTACTTCCTCACATGTTAGATTCCTAAAATTATGGCCTCTCTGATGAAGCATTGAGGCTCAATTATTGTCCAACTCCTGTCCAATGTTTGTTCAACCATTGTACAATCCCTGCATATTACTAGTATGATGTGGAAACCTTGGCAAGTTGGACACCTCCAAAGTAGAAACAGCTGTAAGAGTTTAGTATTTCTTCACTCATTTTATTCATTTATCTATTCTTATTTATTTATTTATTTGTTTATTCATTTTGCTTACTTATGATTGTAATTAATTAATGAACAGATCCAAATGAATGTTTACAGGCTGATGTTTGTCAATTGATAATCCTCTCCATTTTCTTATTTGCCTATATATATATATATATATATATATATATATATATATATATGTACATCATATATATATATATATATATATATATATCAATCATCATCATCATCATCGTTTAATGTCCGCTTTCCATGCTAGCATGGGTTGGACGACTTGACTGAGGACTGGTGAAGCCTGGTGTTGCCATCCGGTTTCACCAGTCCTCAGTCAAGTCGTCCAACCCATGCTAGCATGGAAAGCAGACGTTAAACGATGATGATGATATATATATATATATATATGATGTACATTATATACATATATAGATAAATTATTATAGTTATACAATTTGTGATGTACTTATTATATGTATAACTATATATATGATACAACAATATCATCATTACCATTTTAACATCCACATTTCCAGGTTTTCATGGGCCAGACAGAATGCCGAGGAAGATTTTCTATGGTCAGATACCCTTCCTGTCACCAATCCTCACTTGTTTCCAAATAAGGTAATAATCCCTAGACTATTGAATAACAAACAGCTCAGACAGAGTTATGAGCCATTTTAATTTGTGAAAATCACACAACTGGCAAGAAGCCTGAGACTGCCTGTATTGATGTCAAAGCTTTTTTGTCTACAGTCTTTAAAGTCAGCAAACACACGTAAAGACAAGGAGAAATATAAACTCATACAAAAACACATATGCACACAGACAAGCATATACATATACAACAGGCTTCATTAGTTTATGTCTACCCACTTGACTCACAAGTTATTGGTTGACCAGCAGCTATTATAGTATGTTAGCTAGCAGCATTCACATGGAGGGATCAGATTCTCAACCACGTTTCTAAACCTGACCTCCTAACAATATATATATATACATACATACATACATACATACATACATATATATATATATATATATATATATATATATATATATATATATATATGTATATATATATATATATATATATATATAATACATGCACACACAGACACATTTGTGTGTGTGTATTTATAAAATAATGGCATATATAATATATATAAAAATGCTTTATTTCATGTAATAAAGCAATAAATGGAACCAGTATTTAGAACTTTTAAAATCAGAGATTTATACATAAATATATTGTGTACTAAAGAATGAAAATAGAACGAAAACCAAGTCTAACAAAGAACTGAAGTTTCATCAAGCTGGAAGAATACACCTTTGAAATAGACAGAAAATATTTCAACTTCTTTCTCAGAGGGGGAACCACAGATGCCAAAGTAAAAGTATAGATCTAATTTACACTGTTTTATTAATTAATTAGTTACTTTTTTTTTTTTACATAAGAAAGCTTTTAGTACTTTAGGGAAAAATATTGCCAAGTTCATATAAATAAACCGTGGACCATGTATTATATCAACAATAACACACACACACTGACCAGTCATTTGTGAATTAATTTGTGCTGTTGTGATATCAACTACAGTAGAGAGATGAAAATGTTCTATCAAGTAAAACATAATTACTAAAGATATGTGATTTATTTGTGATACAAAATTTAACAAGAGTGACTCAGAGTTTGTGAATCAGTTGTGATATAAAGTTCAATATTAGTACTAATAATCAGTGAATTATCCGTGAGATCAACTGTAACACACACATATATACATACATACATAAACACAAACACTCACCAGATGTACAGAAAAAAATAAATGTTGTGACAAAAGTGGCAGAATTTCAGCTGTTAATACTACAAGTAGCGGCAAAATAAATCCAACTACTAATTTACATGCAAAGAAAGGAGAGCTGACAATATTTTTGCCAATTTTAAAACATCATCACCTATAAGAGGTAAAGTTGGAGTAGGAGAAATACTAGGTTGATAGTGATTCAGATCTGGAAGAAAGTAAATAAATCAATAAAAGATTTCTTCAAATATTTGTAGTGGATAAAGACTGTAGATTAAATAATGGTGGTGGTGAGACATGAAAAGAATATACAATACTATAAGAAATAGAGCAACATTTTATAGATACTTTGTATGTTATGATTTTATAATATCGAGATAGTCAACTAAATACTGAAGAGCATTCCAAAAGTCTAGCAGTCTTGAAAATAAGACATTAGGTTATTAGGTTACTTGACCTGCTCAGTGAAAAAGCAAGTAAAATTTATTCACCCATCCTCTCATACACACATCATACATACAAAGCAAAATATTCTATTAGCTTTAAAAACAAGGTCCATCTTTTTTTTTTAAAGTCCTGAATCTCAGTACAGCATATCAATAATAGAAAATGTATAACCATAGATAGAATGAAGATTAGATATGTCATAAAATTTGTTTTGACCATATAAGCTGCAGCACAGACTGTGAAGAACTATATTTCTGCATACATAAGCAAATATTCACATATGTAAACACAAACATGTTCACATAAACACACTATTTTACAAACATACACATGTATGCATATATATTATCAGTTAGTTGTCCATAAGTCGGGAAAAAGCACACTCTAAAAGAGAAACTGAGTGGTTATACTTATTTATATTGTCAAGCAGTTATGTCATATAACCGCTCAGAAAGTTAGCTATGGTTTCACACCACCTATTACACTTGGCAACGTTGATGACTTTTCAGATTTGCTGGCCAGAAGCTCATAGCCTCATTTATGCTGTAGGTGAATATATAGTCCTGGTTTACTTGGTGGTGAAATAAAGCAGAATGACAAGTTATAACATTTTTCAGGAGAGAAAAAAGAGCACTATGTGTGATAGTCAGCATAAAACCATCAGTGACTTTGTGACACTGGCTATCTGCAATAACCAAAAATATAATGCTTGACAATATAAAAGTGTGTGTGTGTGTGTATGTGTATGTAGGTATGTATATGTATATTAATTTATCATTTAACAGAAGGGAAGACTAGGTTCCTGCACTCTGTCTGAGCACTAGTCAGGACAGGTGAACAATTCAAACATGATCCTACAATCATTCCATTTTGTCTCTCATCACTACTAGGAGACTGTGAGAAGCCCACACCAAATTGTACTCACTTTTATAATCATTCACCATTCTTACTCTGATGCAAGTTGTGTATTTTAGTATTTTAAGTTATAGGAGCTGTTCACAAACCTTTCCAAAAGAACATATAAACAATATATGTGCAGGTATTTCGATGTTTATGACATAATGAAAATAATAACAGTTTACTGATAACATCTGCACATTATTGCTGCTGAGTGGCTACCTTGAAGTAATGCTTGGTTGAACACGTGAGGAAAATTTCTTAGATGACAGTAGTTTTGATTAATTTCCTAATATTTATGTTAATAGTGTTATATAAGCATATAGAATTCTTTTTAAATAAAAGTCATAAAAATCCTCAGTTATTCAATGACACTTAACTATAGATCTTTATTAAACAAAAAAATATCAATTTCTAACTGGAAATTAAAAAAATCAAAATGTTTTTAAAACAATTAAATATGGCAGACATTCAACATTTTACAAAATAGCTGATCAGAAATATTATGGGAATTATGCATATATATATATATATATATATATATATATATATATATATGCGTATGTATGTATGTATGTGTGTATGTGAGTGTGCATATGTTATATATATGTAGGTATGTTGTGTACATATGTATGTTAGGTATGTATGTATGTATGTAAGCATGTGTGTGTTTGTGAGCATGTGCACGTAAATGGTACATTCTCCATTAGTTTTGATGATAAGCATTCAGTTATGCAACGAAATGAATTCCTACTCACGAAAATAACATGTAAGTGGCTGAGTACTTTACAGACACATGTACCCTTTCACAGTTTTCTACTCAATCAGTGTGATACAATGTAACAAGGCTATACTTTTAAATTTCAGATGATTCAGGCTTCTGTTCCACTATGTAATACCTTGAGCAATATAGCTTCAGTTTAATGAATACCTTGTGAATGGAATTGGAAGGACCATCTTAGCAGTATTACAGGTCCCTGGGTAAATCAATGCACTAGGCCCTATAGTATTTATTTATTGACAGTAAGCCACATAAAACATAGATCAAAATTGGGCCCCTAGACATGTGAGACCTCCAGGCAACTACCCAGTGTGCCCATGACTTGAGATGGTACTAGGAACTGGTTGACATAAATTGTGTGGAAGCCTATCATATGTGTGTGTGTGTGTGCACATATACATGATTACACTGATTACACATATAAAGGTGTTTATATGACTGTAGGATTTATATGGTGCCCCATGTATGACTAAAAGACTTCACCAGGTGGTGCTATTAAGTTAGACATGGCTCGGGCCTATACTGGCTAAAACCTATCAAAGTTATATATAATTACAGGGATGATATGCATAAACATATGCTCATGTATTTATACATATGTAATGTGATTTCTGCCAAATACATCAATATCAAGTACAATGTGTGAGTGTGTGTTAGTGTTGTGTGTGTGCGTGTGTGTGTGTATGTGTGTGTGTGTGTGCGAGTGTGTGTGTGTATAATGATATATCAGCTGATATTTGCATCAATACTACACCATTTTATAAAGCATGGAATGATTTGATATAAAGTTTCACACTGGAAAGAAAATAGCAGAACAACAAATAAACAAAGAAGAAGAAAAAATAATTAAGGAAAATAACAAAATAATATCAGTTATGCATTATCTAAAGACTGAAGTATATAATTTAAATTTAGCTCGTTTAATGCAACTATATGCAATGAATATGTTTAGTTAGCATGTTAACCAACTTCTAGGATGCACTTGCAGTTAGGTTCATTATAACAGGCAATAAGCAATGTGTTCTTTAGACAGTGCAAAGATAGTGTTAGAGAGAATGAGAAGAAAAAGAGATAGAGAGGGAAAGAATAAGATAGAAAGAAAAAGAAAGATAAATAGAGAGAGAGTAAGAGGGATTAATATTTATATTTATTTTCATATACACTCAGTTCAACATTATTTTTAACCCTTGAATGATTTCAATGGAAATAATTATATTTTGCAGCAATAATGAAGGGACATGGGAGAAATTTAACCACTGTAATTCATGTTACAGATGCAGCTTTTAACAGCTACACTTATTCAAAAATTACATTATCTGTATAATGCAGTATAGTAATTAGTTTTCTCCTTTGCAGTCTGAGTAAAATTGATGTAATAAACAATGGGACTTTCATACTTCTATATACAGGTATACAGTATATACAGTTGATTAAACTGATTATATTCTTAATGTTAGTAAAACTTTGCTCATTAATATATATTCTTTGGCTTCTTAAACAAAAATGATGTAAAATTAAGTTAATAGTTCAAAGACATAAAAAGCATCTGGAAGGGGACATCACTGATACAGTTCACCAGCCAGATGTTTAATATCCCAACCATTCAGCCAGTTCACATTTAAAGCCAATACAGAGACAGCTAAATCCAAAAGTACAACTATTATATAAAATTGACTGCTCTGCTTAAAAGCCTGTATGAATTTTTTGTTCACTGGTTCTTTCATGTAATCAGAACATCATAAACATATACATACATGCATATACATACACATGTACATAAATGCATATATATATATATATATATATATATTTAATATGCACACAAGCTTTGTACTGTCTCAGGTGATAAAGTGAAATTGATAGTCTTTGTTCTTGTACATTAGAAGTTGATACTTGAATGAAGACTGTCAACAACTCACTGCAATCATTATAATTATTAAGGTACACCTAAATATATCTTAAAATAGATAGTCAGGTAGGAGAGACACACACACAGAAAAACAGAATGTGTTTGATAAAGAATAAGATCAAGACATAGAGAATGAAAAGAAAAGAGTAATAATGTAATACACATGTAGAAGGAGAGTTCATCTCATGGACTTTAAACTCATACATTGACAGATATATTCTCCCCTCTCTCTCTATTACTTAATTACTCTTTACTGCTATCATTAATTCTATATCTCGCTCTGTACAAGTCAATCTCACTATGTCTAACTTATTCTTCCACACAAAATTATGTTTGCATAAGTTATTCCATACTCAAATGTTGTTATTGTTGAAGGGTAGTATGCTAGTATACTAATAAATGAGACTGAATTACAGTATTAGTTTTGAAAAATATTATACTTTCCAGCTTTAGGCATATATCTAATTACTTTTTAATATTGCTTTTCAGAATTAATGCTTTTGAGAGTAAAATCTAACAATGAATATTGAAAACTTCAAATAAAATTTCTCACTTGAAGATTCAATAACATTTTAGAGCAGCTGATATAAGGAAATAACATAAAGATATTTAAAATGAAGAAACAGATGATGATCATTCAAAAGTTAAGAATAAAATAATTTAGTGTTTTAGGTAACATACAAAAGCAGAAAATGGAAGGGTTATAGTACCTTCAAGGGTTAGCCTTCCCCAGTGTATGCTACCATTTCTCCATGACATGCTACGACTTTGGACATTAGCACGATTGATGGGGGCCAGAGAAACACGCCGTGCAGCCATGTTTATTTCCTCCTGTACAGCTATGGGTCAAAATCAAAGCAACATGCAGGTTACACAGGCTCTACAAAATGGCACAGGGCTAAGAAGTGACCACAACTGGACAAATGATCTCTAATCAAAATTGCAAAAACTAAGAAAGGAAAAGGAGTATTAAGGCAGCACTTGGAGTAACAGGTATTTACACCTGAAATAAGTAAGTATGAAGGTCATGTTAAGAGAAAATATTTTCAAATGAAAAGTGAAATCTGAAAAAAAGGCAAGATTATAAGAGAAATTATGATTCAAGAGGCCTTTGATAGCATTTGCTTCAGTTGAAAAAATAAGAATAGAAAGACTGATGATAGAACCATGGTTAACATTCAAATGATAAGGAGTGATTTATGTTTTCTAAAAATTTAATCATGATACCAAATACAATATAACTGGTTCATACAGGAAATTTATTATGACAAATGATTAAAAATTAACTAAATAAGGATGATAATTATTAGAATATTAAATATTTTGATCTTAAGAGTCAAATGGCCAACCTACAATTGTTTTTCCCAGTTTCATTTTGTAATACAAAAGTATAGGATCAGAATGAATATCTTACTATTTTTTCTTTTTATTGAAGCAAGAATTAGCAGCATATATTACAGTGATCAGATTGGCTGAGTAGAAATTTAATCAGTTCTTGAGATTTTAAAGCAGGTTTGTATAGTTGAATTTATGTGCATCTTATGAGTATATTATGCACATTCATAAAAGTAAAATCAATTTTGTGAAGCTTTATTAAAATACATCATTCTGTTGACCCTATTATACAATATTATTATGAAATAAATTCTAATTATTTTTGCATGTTAAAAGAAAAAAATATTTTTACATTATATTCTGGATACTCAGTCTGTTGATTATAAGTGTGAGGCTCCATTAGTAGAGTCAATTTACTGTAGGCGCACTATCCTTTAGTGTTTAAGTTTAATGTCAGAAGAGAGTAGGATTAGTTTCCAATAATTAGTTTCCAATAATTTTATTTTGCTATTCATATACAATAACCATTTTGTGAAATGAAGTGAAATTAAAGGTACAAGACAACTAATCCAGAAAATGCTGCTTCCTATCATATGACTGAAGTTAAAACATGGTTGAAGCAGGATTAAAGATTTTAAAAATGATTAGGTTAAGAAGCTCATTCAGAACTAAATATTGATACTTCAAATGTATACTGAACTAAAATAAAATAATAGTAGTAACTGGATAGATTTAATTTACGTTAATGGTTTTAAATTTCATTTCAAATATATAATTGCTTTTTAAAAACAAAACTAATCAAAGCCCCCTAAGAATTATAATAAAATTTACAAAATAACAAGCAAAGGGAAAAAAAAAAGATTGAACAAAGAATGACTGAAAATGCATGTATTAGTTAAAAGTGCAATTAATAGAAACATTCTATTCTTAAAAAGATATTCAATATTTGCAAATTATGTCCCTAAACTGGTGAATTCTTGTGAAATAAGAGTAAAGAAAAGTGGTACTTGATAATGATAATAATGATCAAAGAAAAATTAAAAGAAACAAGTAAAAGGTGTGAAAATAGAAAAGAGAGGAATGAAATGGTTGAAATGATAAAACTAAGATATTCTGAAGCAAGAAATTTTATATATAAAAAAAACCCATTGGTGACACTAGCCAAAAGACCACATACTTACCAAACATTCATTTTATGTCCAAATAAGTTAAATCATCTGCATAATACAGCGTACTTATATCTGTTTTACAAATATTTTTTACTATACCATAGTTATCATTAAGACAAGTAACATTAAAAGTTATTTTTTCCTGAATGTACATGTAGGTATACACAGATGCGCAATATATGCATGCACCCACAGAAACTATTTTGAGTATTTGAGAGACCTTTGTAAGAATTTTTTATTATTAAATATATTTATTAAGCATATTGTAAGTTAATGCTTTACCTGAAGCAGGATACACACAACAAGATGTCTGATATATTTATAAGTCAGATTATTATATATGTTATGAATTAAAATAATGAAACAATTTTAATTTGGTATCAGGTTAGAACAATGCAATTATCATGGATTGGCTTTTATTTCATCACAGTTGTTGTTATTGAGTTAGTTCTGCTCAGTGGGGAGCTAATTTTCAGAATATCATACTGACTCCATGCTCCAAAATGTGTGCTAACCAGCATTTAACTGTTAGTTTACTGTGGTTATTCCATCCTAGCTATGAGACATGCTGTCTTAACTGTTATACTCTACTATATGTGGTTGGTATTTTTAAATCAGTAAGGATATGCTTAGGAACAGTGAATGAAAATATTGATATTGTCTTCCATTACCCTCCATCAAAGCTATTGTGTTTCAGTGGAAATATATTATGCTTCCACATAAGTCAACAATGAAAACAAAAATGATGTATATGCTCAATTATAATTTTGAATATATTACCAAAAGAAAATTTTGTGAAAACATATTTTCTTTAGCTTTCAGTTTAAAATTCATTTCAAAATCCCTATATATATATATATATATATATATATATATATATATATATATATATATATATATATATATATATATATATATATATATATATATATATAACCAGCCAAAATTGCAAAGATAATCTGGATCTCAACTGAAGAGAGAAAACTCTGAATGACATGTGCATGTTATCTTTGTATTGTCTATCTGTATGTTTTGTCCCTTTCTTGTATCACCTAACTGTCTGGATGTTTTGCATTCTTGTCCCATTCTGTATTACTTATATATATGTATATATATATATATATATATATATATATATATATGTGTGTGTGTGTGTGTGTGTGTGTGTGTATGTGTGTGTAAACAACTTGTGATTTTAAATCTGCATAAATCAAAGTTTCATAGAAGCTAAGTCATACTTGATCCTTCAGAAGCTGTGAATCTAAGTACTGAGGCAATCAAGAGCTCTAAAGAAGGTCGGCTGTCATTGGATGATGTATAAAGTTCATTCCTATTAATCAGCTCAAGTTATTCACAGAAGACTGTTAGATGTTGCATGTTGTAATAGCTACTGAAAAATGCAACTCTGGTGCAAATGTAACTCTGGTGCAAATGTAACTCTGGTGCAAATGTAACTCTGGTGCAAATGTAACTCTGGTGCAAATGTAACTCTGGTCTTTTGCTTTCAATTCTGGTAGAATTTCAGTAAAAAATATGAGTGCTATCAACTAATAGTTTAAAATTTGGGAATAGAGAGCTAGGTTGAGTAGAATGGACAGTCACGCTTCTTGCTAAGGAATATGGTGGGCTGTTTCAATATGTACAACCTGTGGGAGAAACAAAGACGAGTTACACTCTCCAGTTAAATAAGTAGGAATATTATCAAGTTAGCTCTTAGTCAAGCTGTGCAGTTCACATCTCATGATTTGAAGTTTGAAGATGAAGTGAAACAGAGAGATGGACTTTTCCTTGTGTTGGAGCTGTAAAGAGTAAACACCCCCCCACCTCAAAAAGAAACACAACTTGGTTCCATCCTCTATTCAATCTAGAAATCTCCATGAACATATCCAAGAATTTTTGTTCTTTATTAGACATCATTTTCTAAGCACACATAAATACCACAAGTTTTTAAACCTTCATAATGTTAAAGTTAGTTACTCCTGTCTGTATAACAATACTTCCACTACCATGGAAAAAAAGCATACACCCACACAACCATTAGTCTAGACACTAACCTTCAATTACCAAAGTCAGTCCAACTTCCTCTGATAGAATTCTGTCTTTCCAAAGCTGTGTTTTATAGTGCAACCCTCATCCTACTGATGGCATCCTGAGGAATTATACAGGATTCTCAGCCAATGATTTCAGTCCCATCTGTTGCTCTCACATCAGTTCTACACACATTTGAACGATATTTCCCATTGAAAGTGGAGCTTAAGAGATTTCTAGATGCATTTGGTTCTTGCTTCTTTTTATACATATTGTGTGTTGTTTCTGATATTCTGTTTATAGTGAGAGAACTGAAAACCTATTGTATCTAACAACTACAGCCGGATTTTAAAGAATTCTAGTTAAATATCTTGTGGCATCTATGTGAAACAAGGAAGGACATTTTTAACAGTGACAAAAAGTTCCTTGCTACATTTGTAGAAATGTAAAATTAACGTGTGCAACCTTATTCTAATGCTCTATTGATAATGACAATTAAAACATTTTCCCTGTATAAGTGCAAAGAACAGAAAGTTCTGAATAATCATGGAACAATGATCCAACTGTGTCTAAATAGATAATTATACTCTATAATATATATCATCTTTTACTTGTTTTAGCCATTAGACTGTTGCCATGCTGGAGCACCACTTTGAAGGATTTAGCCAACCCAATCGATTCAAGTACTTTAGATTTTTAAGTCTAATACTTACTGTATCAGTCTCTTTTGCCAAACCACTAAGTTATGGGGATGTAAACAAACCACCACCAGCTTTCAAGATGTGGTGGGGCACAAACACAACACAAACAGATATACACACATAGATACAAGCACACACACATATATAAAACAGGCTTCTTTTATTTTCCATCAATCTGATCCACTCACAAAGGTTTGGTTGACTTAGGGCTATAGTAGAAGACACTTGCCCAGGGAGCTGAACAATGGGACTGAACCCAAGACCAGATGGTTAGGAAGTAAGCTTCTAACCCACACAGCCATGCCTGTATCAAGTACGTATCCTTTAGTTTGTAGTGTGAATATGGATGTGTGCATGTGTGTTTGTGTGAATTTATATGTGTATATAGGTATCTATGTATGTATATACCTATGTATATATTAATTAGCAGGTGAAAACATGATACTGAAAATGATACTGAGAAAAAAGGAAAGAAATATAAAAAGAAGATAAAGCTTGAAATAAAGGAAAAAAATTGAAATATATAGCATTATTAGCCAGTTGTGATCACTAGAGCCATGGTGCTGAATGGTGGTGTGTTATGTGCAACAGTCAACAGGATGAACATTAACCAAAGAGAGGTACCAGGATGATAGAACAAGAATCGAGAATATATAGACATTATATAAAGATACATATAGATAGGTGTAAAATTAGATATGCTTAGTTCTTTAATGGTACAGCTGCTGATTCAGTGACACTAGGAAATGTTTCAGATACATATAAAGATATTCATATATATGAGGATTATGAATATATACATATACATACACATACAAAAATGTATGTATATATGAATGTATGTATGCATGTATGTAAGTATGTATGTATGTATGTATGTATGTATATATAAATGTATATATATATATATATATATATATATACATTTATGCTTGCTTATGTACATATATGGTTAAGACAGAAATTTCCCAGTTCTCTTTATTTTTGCATATTAAAATTTAAGAACAGTAACAACTATAATAATAATGATAATAATTATTATAATAATAATAGTAGTAATAATAATAGTGATAATGATTAATAATAATAACAACAATGATATTATTATAAAACAACAGCAACATCAAAACAACAGCAACAACAATGGTATCGATAATAATCAAATGGGTAAACCATACAATAACGAGTGTTAGGAAGAGATTGCAAAAGCTGCTGCTCAGGTCAAACCAACATGCATGGTTTTTTTTTTAAAAACTGGGTTATATGTGGTACTTCACTAAGAAAGGGGTAAGGAGATATCATCAACAAGGTGGTTAAAACATGCAGGTGGAGCTGCATCAAACATAATTTGGCTCAAATTGGAGCTATGTATTAGTTATTATTGGACTTGTACATATATCTGAATTAATTAATGAACTGAACGTCACATAGTGAATGATGAGGATATATCTTTCAGAAATAATTACACTATTTCTCTTATTGCCTATGTTTGGTTTTATTATAAAAACATTTTTTTTTTCATGAGATCGACATATGAAAACAGGATAAAAACTTCAGGAAATGAAAATACATGCATAATCAAACTAAAAAAATATAAATCCTATAAGAAAAAAAATGTTGTCAACTACAGACACACACAGACTGACAGACAAGACAGACAGACTCACACACACACACACAAACACACAATACCTACATTTATAAGAGTTATTATTAAAGCAAAATACAAGCATGCACACACATACACACTAATTCATATGGAGATTCTTAATTAAATTATTAATGTTAATGAAAGTGAAACGAGAAATTAATATTCTCATATCATTAAACCAAATTTGCATCTAGTATCTTTTTTTATAGTTTCTTTGAAAAACCATCTGAGAAGCATGATAAAAATGGGAAACCAATTTATTCATGGATAATCTTATTCTCAAATAAAATCTGAAGTGGCTTAAATACCCCAGCTGTTTTCAAGAGAAATAAAATCATGAAAATATGCTATACAAAGTTCTCTCTCTCTCTCTCTCTCTCTCTCTCTCACACACACACACACACACACATGTATAAACTTTGTTGAATTGATTACTAAAGAAAATGGGATAACAGTAAAGCTCCTTCCATTAAATTAAATCTGAATGCAAGTTGCTGGTATTGCTGTTTAACTCCTGGTCATCTCCAAAAAGTAGACTTACTGTGGTCAAAAGCATTCCAATTGTGAACATACTATCTTTTTTATACAACATTATCGAATTTGTTCTTTCCCCCTTTTTTTAAGATGCTAAGATACGATTGACAGCAATTTAGCTGCTATGTTTACCAGGTCAGGTAACTATGTGGAGGCTCTCTTATTTAGTTTCTCTGAGCGAAAATGATTTCTATGCTCAGACATTGTCCACATCATTTGTTAGTTGTCAGAGTATTATATACTTCAACGTAAAAAAAACAAAACAATCATAACAATCATGTCAGAACTGATAAATTTTAAAAGCAAGAGACATAGTGTCACAGTATTGAGTAATAACAAGTTCTATAGTGGTTTTCAGACTGATAAATACCAAGTAACATCAAGCTCTATCTCCAAAATATTGGCGAAACATCTGGTGGTCCTGTTTTTATTAATGAAAAAAATAAAATTGAGCTTGTATCCATATAATTCTTTCTTCACCATGCTGTTAGATAAGGTTAAAGCCCTCTGAATTTAATGAAACATGGTATTTTTGTCTCCTCCCTTTTTAATCCATACAGCCCCACCCCATGAGAAACACAAGTTCAACCCTAGGGCAACCATGACTGAAAAGTCCTATGGTCAAAGACATTCCACTCGTGACCATCCTATTGTTTCTAAGACAACAGAATTTTAAATTTAGCTTCTTTGGAGAATAGTTATTAAATTAGATACAAAGTATTAAATAGAGAAGAAGAAATCACTTTCTCAAAGACAGTGAAGTATGAGACTCAAATCTAGGAATTAATCATTAATGGTATTTTGGTTACACATCCATGCCAACATCACAAGACAGAATCTACAACAGAACAATGCTACTTCCCACTTAGATCATCAGACATATTAGAATCCAAAAGATATCTCATCTAAACATGCACACGTGCACTTACACACACACACACACACACACACAAACACTCAAAAAACTTAAGTTCATTAAAACATAGCCTCATGAGAGATGTATTCACACATCCATATGTAGTGGATTTTTGGAATTGTAAAAATAAAACTAAAAACATGAAAAAAATATTAAAGAGGAACATAAATCCAAGGGACTCTGAAAAATTATTAAAGTTTTATAGAAAACTTGGATGTAATCATACATAAGGAAAGGAGAGGAAGAAAAAAACTTCAAAGCAAAATGGTTTGAGACTGAAGATGATGCTCTTAACAAGGAAATGCACAGTAAGAATAAAAACACACACACAAACATGAAGGTAAATTGCAAACTTGTTACAGCTATTATGGAAAACAATCAAATGAGGAGGCTATAAAGAAAATTCTTTTTAGACTATAACTACAAAAGTAAAAGTTTAAAAATATTGAAAAGTAAACGATAAAAATAATGTATATATATATAATTACCATCATCATTAACTTGAGCTGTTCTAAATAATTTAGTTCATTTTATTTACCCATTATTTATTTGAATAGATTGTTCATAAACCCATACAAATTTATGTAGTTAAAATAGACAGGATGAAACAAATAAATGTTAAGGTGTATGTAAATGTGTGTGTGTGTATGTATGTGTGTATGTATATACATATATATATATATATATATATATATATAAATATATATATATATAAATATATATATATATAAATATATATATATATAAATATATATATATATAAATATATATATATATATATATATATATATATATATATATATATATATATATATATATATACACATACATACACACAGTGTTTGTGTGTGTGTGTATGTGTGTGTATGTGTATGTATAAAAAGTGAACAAGTTTTTGGGGGTATATGTAGAAATGTGACTATTTTCTAATTTTATTGTTTTACCAAAATCCCTGTTTTTCATATTTCATATGAATTCCTTGCAATTTATTTGGAACAGAAAAGTCCCTACATCCAACATCAACATTTCCAGACCATCATAGGCTCATCTTCAGGATGAGATGATGTTGGAATGTATTATTCTCTCTTTATAAAGGATAAAACCTACATGAGCAATGTTTATTTTAGTTTGTGAATAACATGCTTGTCTACATATATATATATAAACACACAAAAACATATACAGCAACATTTATATATATGCATATATTAATGTATAGTGAAGGTTTGAAACTGGTATGCTTAGATAATTATGTACACTGTGGGAAGATGAAAAATCTTTTGTTTCATATTTGTTCCTTCAGAGAGGTAGGGGATATTTTCAAAATGTCAGATTACTTTTCAGTACAAAGCATAGAAACACTTACAAATTTCACATATATAGACACATCTATATATAAAATCAATAACCATGATTAGCAATAATATTAATGAGGCATAGAAAAGAAATAATAAAAGAAATGCAGCAAATAGATAAGATGTGAATGTTCAAGTTTTTTACATAATTTACAAAAAGTATTTTTAAAAACTATTAAGAACTTATATTTAAAAAGAGTATATTTGCTACATATATAATTACAGAAAAGTTTTAATATGAAATGTAAATAAATTCTGGTTGATGAAAAAAAGACATCAAAACACAGTAAAGAATACTGACACAAGATTTTTAATATTTGATGTATTTCATTTCAAAAAGTTTTGAACTATCATTAGAAACCTTGAGTAATGATCCCCAAAACTTTGAAGGAGATAAACTATTTTGATACCATGAAATAGGTCATATGTTATTATGTACAGTCACCAAAACATTGAAGAAACTGAAAAGAAAATACTGGGAACATAAGTGTTATATTGTTGACTGAAAAAAAAGTACAACCAATATAATACATGTTACCAATCCATACTTATAAGCAAGTAAGGCTTGGTAATATGTACTATGCTTTAGTTAATTGCGTTTTTAGGTAATTAAGTGACTGTTAGTAGACATAACCATCTTCTGTAGACTCACACACTTAATCCAGTGGAACAACTAGGATGAGACAGCTGGAGAGAGAGAGAGAGAGTGTGTGGGGTGCATCAATGCCCAGCTGGTATTCTTTACAGTTGAAAAGATAGGAGCAATGTGAAATGAAATGCCTTGCTCAAGAATAAAAAATGCTGCCTGGTTCTGAAGTTGAACTCACAATCTTATGATTTTATGAGCCAAACACCCCTAACTACTAGGCCACATGGTTCCACTTGGTTGCCTGAGCAGTGCATTTATTTAAATAAGAAGTTTAATGCAAATATTGAGAAGATATCAATGAATGAACATAACAATATTAATAAAAATAACAACAACAATAATAAAAGATCAGATAGTTTAACAAAAGATAAGCATCTGAATTTTAAAAAATCCCTTAGGTATTATGTTTAATTCAGGAAAGTTTAAAAAAAAAATAGTCCTAGATTATTTAGAAATTTACACAATTATTCAATGGAAAAAATGTGAGAAGAAACATGGAAAAGACAAATGAAAAAGGTTAAAAAATGAAGTGAGTCTTTGAAAAAATATTTAAAACTGCATCAATGAAAAGAGAAAGATTTAATCCTAAAACTTTAAAGATTATTAACTTTTAGACAGAGTCACATGAACATTTGTTCTTAAGGGACTCTAATGGAATAAATAGGCAATTATGCTTCATAACTTCTGAAGATTATAATTATAGATTATAAGGAAAACTTTGACTTAACCTTTTGTACACTTTATGCACATAATGTTGCCATATGAGTTTTCTCTCCTTTTAATGCGACTCAATTCACCTGCAGCTAAGGGGAGAAAACTCATATGACAACATGATGCACCTAAACGTGCTAAAAATTAAAACCTCCACTGCCTTGCAGCTAAACTTAATCATGAAAATGGCTATGAGAGTTAACCCAGTGAAGAAATCTGGAGCTGGAGATCCTAAAGCAATGAAGGGGTCTTTACCAGTCTATTGGTTCGTAACTCCTGCAATCGGAGAGGTCACCATTCATAACAATCTTTGTGCTAAGTGGACCCTGACTTCTGAGGCCAAGAGAGTGGGACTCTCTGAGCCAAGGCTTCCTCACTATATTTTCGTGCACAGGTTTTTGTACTGTGCAACTACCATGCAAAACAATTGCCTTTCTCAAACTTAAGAGAGTACCTTTAGTTATATGTGGTGAGGCATGGCCTTGAAAAGCTTTTGGTCAAACAAATCGACTCCAGTGCATTTTTTTAAAAACATAGTACTTAGTCTATTGGTCTCTTTTCCCCAGCTACTAGTTAGAGGGATATAAACAAACTAACACCAGGTGTTGTCAAGTGGTTGTGGTAGATAATCACAGATGCAAAGACACACACACACATGTATATATACAAAGGGCTTCTTTCAGGCTCCGTCAACCAAATCCACTAAGAAGGCTTTGCTTGACCCAAAGCTATAGTAGAAGGCATTTGCCCATGGTGCTATACAGTAGGACTGAACCCAGAACTACATGGTTGAGAAACAAATTTTTTACCACGCAGCCACACTTGCATCTATGTTGAGATTAATTCCAATACTCTCAGCCAATGGTTTGCAATCATAGATATGGTAATGAAATATTTTGGCATCCTTCAACTCTTTATTAATTTAGAAGACAAAATAGAGTTTGTCTCCTTATAATTCTTCTTCCTTCATCATGGTGATTGATATGTTTAGGCAGTTGGAAGCCATCTTAATTTTATCAAATATAGTAATATGTTGCCCCCTCTTCAATTTTCACAGCCCCTCCCCTTTATGAAAAATCCTACGCTAAGTAACCCTGAATAACTGACAAGTATTTTATTAGGTTGCAAATGTGACAATAGATTACTATAGATTATGGAAGAATGGGCTCTACCAAATTGACTTGTTCTCAGTACAAAATATAAAGATGAAACCTTTGGTGGGACCCCTTGTGCATTAAGATTACTCTATCAAAAGTAATGCTTATTTATTCACATTGTTTGGAATTAATTAAGCATTATTTCGTAGCTTTGAGATTTCAGTGATGTGATTGCTTATTTTCAGAATGACATTGTAAAGTATGTGTCAAAGGTTGAATGTGGTCAGTTTGAACATAAAACAAGTAGAATATTTGAGCCAGATATGGCTGGTTTAAACGCTAAAGGGTAAATGACTTATTTTCACTACAATTATACTTTCTTACACAATTCTAAAAAGTGAATGCTTTTTATTTCATTCCCTTTTCTTCTTTTGCTTTTAGTAATTTCATATACAATAGTATTGTTGCCTACTAAACACTCTAAAGTAGGTATAAGTAATTGACAAGTTGAGCCTGTGACTTGATTTTG
Source organism: Octopus bimaculoides (assembly GCF_046866305.1). Taxonomy (NCBI): domain Eukaryota; kingdom Metazoa; phylum Mollusca; class Cephalopoda; order Octopoda; family Octopodidae; genus Octopus; species Octopus bimaculoides. Next base: position 124,121,428 of record NC_142929.1, on the reverse strand, counting down.
ATACCAGCTTACCTCATTTCCCTTCCCATATATCACTAATATCCTTGGGAATGGGATGAACATCATGAATTTTATTTTTCATCTATTTTCCAATGTTACAAATCTCACCATGTATATACCCATTTTAGAATGGATATATATTATGTTCCTGCATGTCACAAGAGGTGACTAAATGTGTTGATATCCAGCTATAAAACACTAATGCAGAAAAACCTTCTGACTTATGTCAGCATGGAAAATCAGACATAAAATGCTGTTGCTGATGATGATGCCTATGTTATAAATTATTATCTAATTACAGGGATGGGGATGGTAGAGTTCTCTATTTTATCTCATCCATCTAAGCTCTGGTAATGAAACACTTTGTTAACAAGATATAAGACCACTAGCATCTCAGTAGGTAATCCTGAACTCAGCTGACTGTGTTGCGTTCAGTTAATTTTGCTAGCTGACAGGAGTTGGATAAGAAAATTCAATGATGTGAGAAATACACTAGAATAAGTTATGAATCAAATTGTTTACTTGAAATTTAGAATTTACTGATAAGAGAATGATAAATATTGGGTTGTCAGATAAATTTGTACCCTTTTTTCTACTTAGCACTCCACTGTCATATATGTCTAAAAAGAGGTAAAATTTATACAAATTTCACAGACAATAAACAAAAGTTGCAGAGGAAGAATAAAGCTATAGAAACCCATAAAACACTAAAATAAAAATATTTTCCATGTAAATTCAAATAACAATGGAAAGGATCAAAATAAATGGCAAAAAGAATTTTAAAATGATAAATTTATCTAGTAACCCAATATTAAATGACAGGGAAAAATATTACAGAATAACAATTATATATTGAATTATTATCAATTTGATTTTAAACCTTCATGAAAGCTAATGAAAGAAATTATTTAGAATTTAAATAGAGAAAAATTATGTAAACATCACAATCTTAATCATTATAAGCATGATTCTTCAAGTTGAATTTTATTCAAGGCAGTGAGTGGGGAATGAATGAATTTTAATCTTTACTCTGGTTGTCTAATTTATTGATGCTGAAAAGAGAATATATTTAACCCATGCCAGAATGAAAAACAGATGTTAAATGATGATGATAAAAGGCAGGAATATAAACTGAAAACCAAGATTAGATGCCATAAGTTACATAGTACTACACCAATTGGATTCCCTCTATGACACAAAGAATGATTTAAAAGAAAATACAGTTTCAAATTAATACTGAAGAATTATTACAAAATAGAACAATATATGTAAATAATCCTAGGACTTTGTAAAGTATAAATAATCTTTCATGGTATCTTCATTATATAAATTATTATGAAAATGTCAGTAATTAATAATAATAAGATAATGTCTGAGAGCAGTGATTATTTCATAAGGTTTGATGCCAGGTAGAATGGCTTCCCCAAGAGTACATGAAAAGTGAGGTATGGCAAAAAAAAAAAAAAAAAATCTTTGTATAAAAAAATTCTTTGAGCCAATATTTTACACTTGCAAATATCCTATGAACTAAGTTTTCTTTCCTTACAGAAATTTTAACTAATTGATTATAACAATAATAATTCTGAGAAATTGTAAATTAAATCCAAAGGCTAAAGATTGAAGAATAGAACAGTGCATTGAGAAGTTACACAGTACTGCATTTAATACTTTTCATGTTTAAGGCAATTTGAGATAATGCTTTTCTGCTCATATTAACATAGAAAAACAACAGCAAGATTGAAGTACATAACCAAAACACATACATAAACAATCATATACAGATGACAAAATGAACTCATCTTTAATTACATACTTCTATAAGATCTATCACCATATTTATCTATAAGATTTATCACCATATTTATAATTAGTCAGCAATATTTAATATCTGCTACTTCAAAGCAACCTATAATTACTGGCATACATAATATTATTTAATAAAGATTTCCATGAAAGATTAATTCTTCTGAGAAACTAAATACATTTAGTAGATGAAATAAAGTTGGTAATAAATATTTTGCAAGAATTTGAACGGAAAGGAGAGAAAAAATCAATAAAAATTGAATAATTTTAGTAAATGGAAGAGAAAAATGTTTAATAGCTTTTAACTGAAGCAAAATAGTAATATCAAATATATGAAAATTACAATTTTTTAGAAAAAGTGGCAAACTCTGATGAGCATAATATGCACACACATGAGCACATATATGTAATACACATGTAAATATGTATGTATAGTAGATAGATAGATAAATGCATGCACATATATGGTACTGGTGGATCTCCATTGTTTGAGCAACTGAATTATCTGCTCCTGAATTAATATATAAGTGATTAAGCTTTCCACAGTCATATGTGGCTTTATCAAAATTCTGAGACATAACCAGCTTGACATAGTGTCACAAGGCTGTACCTTTTGAATGGTATATGCAATTTACCCAATGGTCTTCTATTTCTGTCAACCAAATTTCACTCACAGTGTATGAGTTGACCCAAGGCCATGGAAAATTACATTTGCCCAAGATGTCATGCAAGAGCATCAAATCTAGAACTGTAAAGTTACGAAGTGAACTTCATTGACATTCAGCCATAAAAATTCTATGCGCACACGCGCGCGCGCACGCACACACACACACACACACACACACACAGAGTAAAGAGAAAATCTAAATAGCTTTTCTGTTGGTTTTATCATTGAATAATCCAGTTGCCAGATCAATTGAATCCCCTACTTATTTATTTACAACATAAATAAAGAGATAGCTTCCTACCACATTTTCTCTGAGCACATGGGCCTAAGTATAAAGAAAAGAGCTAGTGTTGCTTCCACAGCAGTAATGCCATGTGACCTGAGCTAACAAATGTTTGACACCAAGAGGCCATCTTGAATATGTCTCAAATCCCTTACTCTTCTTCTGATGAAGAGCTCATTTTAATTTCTCTCCACCAAATCCACTCACAAGGTTATGGTTGAAAACACTTGCACAAAGTGTTATGAAGTGGGACTGAACACAAAAGTGTGTGGTTAGAAAGCTAACTTTTTAATCACAGAACCATACCTGCACCTACATATATATATATATATATATATATATATATATATATATATATATATACACACCCACATACACACAAATAAGCAAACATACACACACAGTTATGAAGTTTGCTTTGTAATCATGACACCCAAGATTTGATTCCACTGAGTAGCATCTTGTGTCTTTTACTATCAGGTTAACCCAGGTCCTGTGAAAGACATTGGGCTGACAGATACTGTATCTATAATTGAAAAGTACAAGTTTGTTACACATTGTGTCATGGGGACTCTGTCTGAGGATTGTGTTAAGGAAAAATGTTTCTATGGAATACTCAGCGACTTAGATTATAATTCAGTGAACAGATAAATAAGTTGTTGAACAACTGAATACTCATCATCACAACTTATGGAAATCTGTTTACTTATCTATATATACATATATATATATATATATACAGGGTGACCCACCAAAAAAAAAAAAAACAGAATCCACAAATCTTTGAATAAATCTGTTAATTTTAATTTTTATTCTTTTTTTTTCTTAAATCAGATCTTCATTTGTATCTTTGCCAGAGCCAAATAAAGCAAAAACTTACAAAGGCAGGCATAGAAAAACGTATAACCATGTGTGAATGGCTTTGTGAGACAATTGAAGATAATCCAGACTTTTTGGATCATGTTTGGTTCTCTGACGAAGTGCATTTTTTGCTGTCAAGACATGTAAAGAGCAAAAATAATGTTTATTAGGGTACATCCGCACTGAAGGAAGTGTTTCAGAGGTCATTACACTCAACAAAGTGCACAGCATGGGTAGCAATCTTTAAGCATGGCATCATCAGCCTCCAGTGCTGCGGAGGCCATCTGGAGCATATTTTGAAAAGAACATGACTTTTAGGCAAAGGGAATGATCGTACACAGACCAAAGTTTAAGTACAACAAATTTCAAGATATTTGCTGGACTTTTGTAGGATTTAATAAAATTTTTATGGGTTCTGTTTTTTTGGGGGTCACCCTGTATGTATGTATGTATATATATATATATGTATATATATATATATATATGCATATATACATAAATAGATAGATAGATAGATATATTGTGTTAATGTTTATTTCTATGTTTAGTTATAATAAAAATAATTTTACATTAATCTGATGGGTTACTCTATACTTTTGTAGAGTACAAATTTATTTTTCTTAAACAAAAATATTGACATATATATATATATATATATATATATATATATGTATGTATGCATTATATATATGTATTTTATTTGTTTTTAAACATTAAATCAATAAACTTTGGTTAAACATTTAAAAAACTTCTGCTTCAGAAATATTTACTGAAGTGGCTATTATACAGAAGACAAATTAAATTTAGGCAGATTTTAATCATAATGAAATAATGCACACACATACACATACAAGATAATACTTTCATACATTTGCACTCATACTTGTGTATACAACACACATTGTACACTCATACATGTGCACACACAGTAATTCATATGCTCATCTACACATACAAAACACATGCATGAATGCACACACACAAACAACTACAAATAAATTATTCTCTGAAACTAAAACTCAAAGTTTATAATATAAAAAAAGGCAATTATTTTGTTCTGTTTGTTTTATTTTAAATGACAAAAATAATGCAAAAAATAAAACTCGCATTTAAATTTAGCCAGACATAAGCAGATATTAGACAATTGAAAAACAAAATGGTCTAAAAGTACATGAAAAAAAGGAAAAGAAAAAGAATCTAGCTGCTATGAAAATATACTGTTGCTGAAGCAAGAAGTAGAAATTTTAGGAAAATATGAAGAATTTTGTTTAATCAAAATATCATATGTATTTTTTCTCATTTTATTAATGGTTTCATAATATTTTTATGTGTGCTTATATATTATATACTATTATTTATTTCATATTATTTCATTGTTTTTAACTTCAGTGGTCCTACCAAATTTCAATAGTTATTTTATATATTTTAACCATAACTTTGAACTTATACCTTGATTAGAAATATTGTGGAACTGTGATACATAAAATATTGTAAATTATTGTATTTTTAGTGATGAAATAGGATGTTTCTCTCCCACACACACAAACATACACACATACATGCATATAAAGGCATCATCATTTTACATATTCCTTATCATGCTGTCGTGTGTGTCCCCATATATCTTCATATTATATTGTTTGAGCAGCAGTAATTTTTGCTTATGCCCTCCATAAACAATAACTCACACAGCCCAGCAGTTCAATGTGTGATGACAAGTGGAATAAAGTACCTTACTTAAAAACTGGTAAGGGTTGGCAGCATGGTTTCAATACTTGGATGCCCTTCCCAGCTGAAAATTCACATTTGCATGAGATATTGAAACTGATGCATTTCCTAAAACCAACTCGACAGTCTTATTAAATAGGATGAGAACTTATTTTCAGATTTAGCTATAAATGCAAGCAGAAACATGTGACTTGTGCAGAACACTGCTTACTGCAAATTTTCAACTTATCTTGGGATCACATGTTTAGAACTTCGGACAAGTTATAATAACCAGGCATTTTGGAATCTCATCATAGTTTTTGTTCTATTTGTGCTATACATTTCAAACATTCTGAAACCTCTGAGTGTATACTTTGAGAACTTAAAAGGAAAAATGTTGAGTCCTGCCCCATATAAAATATTTACATTTATTAGGTTTGTAATAATATACTTTCTAATCATAAATTCTACCAGCTAATATCATACAAAATTAAATCAGATATTTAATAAATAGTGATGCTAATTAAAGTGAAAGACAGTAAGTTATGAAAATGAATTTTAGTAACTGTAGTGAATATTGCTAAGTGATGACAAACAGAACAAAATAAATGAAAAAGAATTATTAGTATTTAAAAAAAAATTTTTTTAACCCATTGCACTGAAAACAAATAGTATACAAATGCACTCATAAATCTATACAGACTGAAAGGTGTGTTTATATGCCAAATGACATAGAATGCAGTATGGTTATATAATGAACAAGGAGAGAGAAAATTGCCTCATGAGTTGACAAAGTAATATCTTAGGACTATGGCCACATGGTTATAGAGCATTATATTATTTTATTAGCTTTTTCTGTTTTTGTAATTTTGTTGTATTAAATCAGCTATGACTTGCTGGGTTAAAGAATTAGTAGAGCCTGCCCTGTTTTCAGTAACTCTACTGTAAATGGCAAGCATGGAACAATGGAATTTACTAAGATGGAAAGTTGGAATTAAGGACAATTCCAGTAAACATATACATTAACTATGGCAAATGAGAGTGCAAGTACTAATTACTGACAAGTTATGAAAGTTAAGGTGATACCAAGCCAATTTGTAGAAGTCTATACTGTGAGCTTTGGGTACAGTTCTTCCTCTTTGGAAGAAAATAGTGATGTTCAAAACCCATTTAGAATGTGAATTAAAAAGAACTTAAACATTACTAGAAATATTGTACTGCATACAGTCTAATTCTATGGATGATAAATTCATAAATTTAGAAAGCAGATATTTCTTTTTATGAATGAATAATAGAAATCTCAACAATTAAGATAACAATATAAGAAATATTAACTTAGAATAAATTTACTTTGTTATTTACCATCAGTATTGATGGGGTGCTTAATGCAGTCTAATATTTCAATTTAAGATTTCCTTCATATTTTAAATGCAGTTTTGAGTAATGAGTTCATCAGATACTTGGCTCAGTTAACAAATTCTAATAACACAGAGGTCTTCAACCACTGTGCTACATAGAAAGAATAAAATTTTAAAATGTTATTTCTGTTTTATTGAATATTATAGTATGCAGGGTGCTTTTACATTATATATGTATTATATATGTAATAATTAAATTGTATATTGTGCACTTTTTTATGGTTTGTTCTGCATATGATGCCCCAGTCTGGAAAAATTGTCTTGCATGAAACCAGACTGTGCAAAAAAAGGTTGGAGGCTATGACAATAGTGCAATGAATGCATGGTTCCCTTGTAACACATATTGTTAAAGGTATGCATCTTGGGTTAGGGTTATGTCAAACAAAGCGAACTTGTGCAGTGCAACAGCGGTAGATATGCTCTACACAGTCTGGTTTAAAAATGCTAGAACATCAAAACAGACCACTTTCAGTTAAGAACCACTGATCAAAGATGAAGCAGTTATCACTTTAAAAAAACGTATATCTTAACTACTATTAATATCTGTGAATTGACCCTTTTAACAATAAGTCAAATTTCATTTACCTGAATTTTTATTGAATGTATTTCAAAGCTTAATGTTCTGCCATTTTTTTTTTTTTTGTAACCTGTTGTAAATTTATGAATATATTTAGTTAATTACAATGTCAATCTCATAAAGATTTTATCTTCTTGATATGTTTTGAAAACAATGAAAGAAATAGTGCAATTGTACACATGTGTTCTTTACAACTGTTTTGAGTTACATGGATATAACATTTCAACTTAAAAAATATTCAAATAAAAATGAATAAAATGTGACAACTAGTAACAGAATATACCTAATATTATTTATAAGATTTCAGAACATAAGAAGAAATTCTGTTCTTAATTTCAATGATTTTAATGATTTTTTTAAAAAAGAGAACACAATGGAAACTAAAAATATACTTTCTTGACTAGCACTTAATTGTAAGTAAAAAGTTTCTTCTTTAGAATGAAGTTTCTGGAGTGTGACACACCATGATAGTTTAGTACTACTGTTTAAATGCATATAGATTAAAAAAAGAATATTTTGAACTTAGTTTTAAAACAATTTGGTAGCTATCACTCCCAAGAAAACATGAAACTCTATCAATTGAACAACCAAGTGATTTTGATCAAAGATTTTATGTTAGGACTAAAACAGTTGCACCTTGGTAGAGTAAAGTGTAGTCATTAAAACATAGATGTGATGTTGTATTAAAATTATTTTGTAATACCAGGGTATTACAATTATACAACTATATTCTTTACATTCTATAACCAATTTTAAAATTATTTTGCTTAAAATTTTGCTATTTTATTTTTATATATGAATTGCATGTTTCAGCAAAATTATAAATTTGATGAAATAATGATAATGATTTTGTATGATAGCATAGGTTGGATAGGTCTGCAATGTATCATATTTTTTGCATACCAGTCATACACAATATATAATTTGAATTAGTGTAAACTAAGACTATAAATTAATTTTTATTCTCTGATTTATTTTGAATTTTGGGAGTGATATTTTTTGATAAGTTTTTGGGAAACTTTGCATTTCACTTTTACAGCAAATCTAATGTAGTGTTCCTAATTGAAACAATAGAATTATTATTATTGCTATTAATTCTATTATTTTCATCATTGTTACAATTATTATTAGTGTTGATATTAATGTTAATGATGTTATTATTATGTCAAATATTGTTATTATTACTGAGTGTTTTCTTTGCATAACCAAACAAATACTTGTATATTTTCAATGTATACAATTATCTTCAAATTATACTGTCTATAATCTACATTCATTATTTTCATCATCATCAATATATTACTGTATGTGGCTGTTAGGTGTATAATACATACAATAATGTGAATTCATCAAATTTTCTAAATGTGAGTCATGTACTGAGTGTCTGTGTGATATTAAAGAAAAGTTTAGCCCCTATTTTCTTACTAGACATATGCATTAGGGACAATATTTAAAAGCTATGAGCTTACTCACCGAGAGCTGAAGTCAAAGATATGACTGAAAGAGGAATAAAAACATTGTACCACCCAACAAACAAAGATAAAAGAATCAGAATATTTACAATCCTGTTGACATTCTTCAGTTGGTGGATATATAAACATATTCAGTTATATGGAGAGTCGATAAAAGAAATAAATGAATTAATATCAAACGTAATTGCTCAGTATTAATTTGAAGGTAGAGAATTGTTTTTATAAAATTTGCAAGCAATACTCTATACAATAAAACACTGAGACCATTATTTTTTTTTGTACATTTTTATCCCCTTTCAGTGTTTGTGTAAAAATCTGTCAACATAAAAATTTTGGAGTTGAAGATTCAATAGTTTAAACAAAAATTTATAATTTTATTTTTCAATCAAAAATCAAAATTAACTGAAAAGTTATTTCATCAGTTTAGCAACAAATATAAAATCAAGTTATATCAAAATTTCTTAATTACTCTGGTCTTCTATTTGTGCAAGAAATCACCATTTTTTTATATATGTTATTTATATATTGTAATAAATATTAATAAATTGTATTGTATTAATTAATAACTATTCCAAGAATATTTAGTAATGAAAAGCAGAAAGAAAAACATAAAAAAATGAAATGTCATACAAGTTATCAATTATTCAAACAAATTATATATATATATATATATATATACACAGAACTAATATGAATGCACTGTTTTTAGTAATCCCACAATATAATGCATATATCACATTAAGATGCATCAAACAAGGCAACAAACAATATAAGCATTTACAACAACATGGTTAGATAAATGTTATTTTGAAACAAACAATAAAAAAAGTTCTTGAGAAACATAGCATTCAAATTATTATTGAAAACATACATTAAAAACAAAATACTAAAACTTACCACAAATTTCTCAATTATCAAAGCATAAAACAAAATCTGATCCAAGCAGCTTAAATAATTATTTTGATCATTATCATCGTATTTGATACTTTATTTTCCATACTGGCGTTTGAGATGTGAGATGAGCTTCTTCAGCCAACAACCTCCAAGTTTTTTTCTATCAACACTGATGTATCAGCTCTATTTACTTGATTCTGCCAATTTAATTATCTACTTCTGCATTATCTGCCATTGATCACCAATAGGGGCCAATTAGTGGAGAGTGCTAGCCATTTGCTAGGAGATCCAGGGTCAGTTAATATACAGTTACCACATTTCTTCTATATTTTATGACTTTGTGATTATCATGCATTTGTGTGTGTCTACATATGTGTGTGTGTGTGTGTGCAAGCTGAATACTCTAACCACTGAACCACAAGCCTTCACTCAAGTCATCTATGAAAATGTTGAAAGTAAATTCAAAATCAATAGTGAACATAGAAAGATTTAGTGCTCATATGACTGTCCACAAAAACTCTTTCCTCTTCATCTCAAGTTCTAAGGTCATCATATAAAGTTTGAGACTTCATTATTTTGAAACTCATGTTTGCTGATGATAGTTTTGATTTGTAGAATCTATTCAAAATAAATTCAATAAAATTCAAAACACTGGAAGGTTTAGAGATCTAACATGGTGAAGATAAAGTAATTAGCAAATGAAAGAGTCCAATATCATGGGTAACGAGACTCTCCTCCACAAAGAAACGGTAGAACTTTTGTTAAGCTAAGTAGCAAACAGAATTTTAGATGAACAAGATGCATAGAAATCGGAATGAGCATCTACAAACTGAAGACCAACAAGTTCTTTGATGGCTTACTGGAAGAAGTACAATTCTATTACCTACACGACATCATTAGTGTTGGCGGTAGATTAAAAAATATTTTCATCTGTACAGATTACCTCTTATTCAGCTAAGTATTTCATAACTGGGCACATTCTTTTACAACCCTCTTTGGTACTTTGCACATACATCTTCTGCACAGTTTAAGCATACTGCCATATGTACATTGCATTTCTATTTTGAAAGCCTAGTGTCAAATAGCCTATTGCTCACAATTGAAAATTACAAAAGGAGAAAAAGAAAACTATAAGGTTGAAAACTGAGATGTGTAAAATGTGTGTTACTGCATGTCAGTGAAAAAGAGCAGTAATTGCAGAGAAGATGTAACAAATGAATAGAGATTCGATGATGAGAGTCCACTAAGTATATGATTTTACTTTTATGATATGTAGTATTTCATTATGTTAACTAATATTACTTTATTAAATAAGTGAACTACAAATATATTTTCTTATGTTTATAGGAGAGAATTATTAAGGTGGTATGATGATCCTCTTTAGCCCATGTCAGTCCTGATTAGGCAAAAATATTGTTACCATTACTGCCCTATCATTTTAGGAAAAAGTTTGGGCAACATTATTCAATGTGCTCTTTGCAAATTTGATGTGTTATGTTGCACTTTGAGTGAAATTTGACTGAAATTTAAATTGGGGACAAAAAAAGGGTGTAAAAGATCAAAAAGATCCAATGGTAGATAAATGAAGTCAGACAAATGAAGAAGCAGTTAAGTCACACCTCAGAATGTTGAGCTTTACAAATGAAATAGCACAAGCTTGAAATGCATAGAGAGATGTTGAAGAGGAAAACCATCCAACCAACATCAGCATGGAAAAATAACTGTTAAACAGTAATAATATTCATTTCAAAAATTTTCAAAACTTCTTTAAACATCTCCTGATTTTCCTTATTAACAGCTTCCAAATCAATGAAATATATTGATACAACTTAACTAAAAGGCTGAAATAATAAAGCAATCTTTGTGTATGGTTAAATTCTCAAATTTACTGTTGAAAATATATACATAAAAAAATGAAGAAAAAATATTTGTATACAGTATACAAAGTAAAGGGGTTCGTGGTTACCTTCTTCATGATCTTCACTAACATGATGAAGGGCAGGTTCATAAGCGGCAAGTTGCAATACTGGAGTAGTGGTCAGTGGGAAATTTTCACGGCCAATTCTCTTGCGTTCTTCTTCAGCACGCAGCGCACGCAGAATCATTTCTTGCTGTTGTTTGCGACGAGTGGTTGTTGCAGTTACTAAAGTTTTCTGAATATATCAGATTAACAAGAAACAGATATTTATGTTAATGATATTGGAGGAAATCTAAGGAAATAATTCACTGGAATATGTTATATATATATATATATATATATATATATATATATATATATATATATATATAAATATATGAATACTAAAATACCAATCTTTCACATTACATATTTCAAATATTCCTAAGGTTGTAGTTGAGATCACTTTTGATTCAGCAGCTCTGTCTTTTGGGGGCACTCAGTGTACAAGGATCACAATAATCAATATGTCTTTTCTCTTATGAGAGGTTCATATTTGAGTGAGATTTAGCTGCTATTTCTTGTTAACTGAGTGACCATCTAGAGACACTCTTGATTCTGTTTTTGTTGTTGCTATTGTTTCCACTATTTTACTGGAGCCAGTTCAACTTGTTTACTTGATTTTATGCTTTGGTAAGAGCCTTGTTAATAATTATATTTTGGTGTGAGCTAAACTTGTTACTTAGCTGAGTATTTTTTAAACTATGATAATAATTGTATTTTCATAATGTCTGCAATGGTCTTTTAATTTTATTAATCTTTATGTACAACTAGTAATTTTTTAATGTATTAGATATGTTCAGAAAGAAATCAGACTGTTAAAATTAGTGCACCAACCAGTCAGCCAATGCAGTGTGCTCATGAAGGCAGTGTTGTGTAAGGATAATCTTGTCCTTCAGTGGGATAATGGCTACAACATGGCTATTATCACACCTTCATTGATCTACATATGCTAAAGTGAAGTTATGCTTAGTCTTGTCAATTTGTTACAAGTGGAACAATGAATCATGTTTCAAAGTGGAAAAAAGTCTTATGGAGACTTTTCTAATGTGGCAACAGACCTCTATGGAGAATCTTTTGTCTAACAACATACAGTAATCATATTTCAAAAGTGTATGCAGTAATCAGTGAAAATCACTGCCTGTCCATGAAGCTGCTGAAGAAGTAAGCATCTGTAAAAATTTGTATCACACGACCTTTAAAAAAAAATTGCAAAGGTGTTGTGTTACCACAAAATTTGTCATATCTGCTTGTAGGTGAACAAAAAGAGAACTGAGTCATGATCAGAGTCTGTTTGTTTGTTCAATTACTGATGAAAATTTCTGAAAATGTAAGAGGTGATGAAACATGGATGTACAACTACAATGTCAAAACAGAAAGGCAGTCATTGTTGTAGGTTAGATTATTGCTGCTGCAATGTAAAAATACATGTCACAGTTTCTTAAATGTCAAGGTGATGTCGACTTTCTGTTTTGATTGACAGAGCAAATTAACTCATAAATTAGCTCTATGTGGTCAGACAATCAATAAAAAGATATACTTGAATGTCCTGAAGTATTTGAGAGAGGCAGCATGAAAGAAGAGGCTTAGACAAAGAAAATCTAGATATTTCATCATAGGAATGCATTTGTTCAAATGTTATTCCTTATCCATGACTATTTTTGTCTCCAAATTCCCTATGAAAGGTTGCCACTTTTACACAAAAGGACTGAAGAAAATTCACCATAAGATCTGCACATTATTTGAGAAAAAGCATTTCAGGACATATTCCAAAACTGGTAAAAGCTCTGGGAGTAGTGTAGCAAGAGTGGCAGGAGCTATTTTGAAGGGGACAATTCTGATTAAATTGTAAGTCAAGCCAGAAATTTGTTTTTCAAATATTTGGTTTCTTTTTGCATAGAGACCTTGTATAAATGATTAGAAACTGCCTAACTACTTTCATTTGTATATTCAATGTCAAATTCATTTGAATGAAGAACATTTTAATCCTAAGAATTAAATGCATTTAATCATTGAAAATAAATTTCCAGTTTTGTTTTCCTATTGACAAATATCTCAAAACAATAATTAAAAAAATATTCTAAGTTCTAAAGAAGTAATCCTTCTATCCTCCGAGCATACATTTCTTTAGCAATTTGGTAGCATTTTTCTCCAATTCAGTTACACAGTTATGTTAATAATTGTTAGATAAAGTTTCTACAGGATCTCATAACTTTAGGCCTCTCCAACACTACATTTCACCCTTTTACAATGATTATCAACATTAAAAAAAAATAAGTAACATAAAAAACAGACAAAAAAGATGATAATACATACTGTTTCTTCTTGATTTAAAGTAACTTCCTCAATCTTTGCTTTAAAGAGTGGTTTCCATGGAGGATCTATAACAGTTTGACTAGGTAATCCAATTGTTGGTGAAGGCAATGTAAAGTCGATATTTGGTGGAGGGACCTAGCAAATAAGGAGAAATATACACAAATATACACATATAACACATAAGTAAATATATGTATGTGTGTATATACATCAACACAATCAGAATTTTTAACACCGGTTTCTTCAAATTGGCATGGATAAATATAAATACGTTATGCATACAACAAATAAATCAATTTTATTAGAATACACACATACATGCACATACATTCACACACTCACCCACACAGATAGATATGTGTATGTGCATATATATGTAATTTAATCTTAATAAGAATGTAAGATTACATCATATAATGTATAATATGTATAATTAACCATGGGATGAAGTAGGGAAGGCTGATTTCAAAATGTTGAGCCTCATGGAGGAGATGACAAAGAATTGAGATGATAGGCAATTTGCTGCAACTTGTCATCACCTCCTTCTTGAGCTACTTTTTTTCTCTCTCACCTTTCTACTTTTTATTGATAATTACCATCAACCACACTTTCACCCTTGTTTTTCACTTACTGCCAAAGCTCAATGCTGTCCTGCAGATTGTTGGATCCTATCAAACAATCCTACCCTTGACAACATAGAAAATAGTTGTTAAATGATGATTGTGTGTGTATATATATATATGCACATATACAGATTGAACACAGTTAAGTAATATACCTTGTCTAAAGCCACAATGCAATATGTATTCAGATTTGAATTCATAATCACAGGACTCCACCCAGTCCCTTAATGATAAAAATGTTTTCATAGTTTCATAGTTTTGAGAATGCAAGATGGTACAAACCTCTAAGTAGATAAGATAACTTTCCCAGCTGTCCTGACAATCAGAATTAAATAGAGTATGCAGAGACATAATAATAATGTACTTAAAGTGAATCAGAGCTCAGAACTTTTGACTTGGTTGCCCAATACTTTCTCTATTGAGTCATTTCCAGTTACATTTCATAAAAGACAAACATAATTCAAAGTAATAACTGCTGTGTGCAACATGGGTTCATTAATTTACCTTAAAGATATTGTTTGCACCTTCTTCCATGCGAGGCCATACTTGGTAGCGAAATTGCCAAAGTGTACCAAATCTGAAAGAAGATAATAATAATAATAATAATAATATTGATAATAATTCTTTTTAATTTTGGTACAAAGCCAACAATCTTAAAGGGAAAGAAGTAATTCAATTACAACCCCAGTATTTAAATTGTACTTTATTTTATCAATCCGGTAAGGAGGAAAGGCAAAGTTGACTTTGACAGGATTTGAGCTCAGAACATATAGAGCAAGAAGAAATATCACTACGCATTTACATGATGATAATAATAATAATAATAATAATAATAATAATGATAATAATAATAATGATTCTTTTTACTATAGGAACAAGGCCTGAAATTTGGGGGAGGGGTAAGTCGATCACATCAACCACAGTACTCAGTTGGTACTTATTTTATTGACCCAGAAAGGATGAAAGGCAAAGTCAACCTCAGCAGAATTTGAACTCAGAACACGAAGACAGACAGAATACTGCCAAGCATCTTGCCCAGCATGCTAATTATTCTGCTAGCTTGCCACCTTAATAATCATAACCATAACCATAATAATAATAATAATGATTGTGTCTACTATAGTCAGAAGGTCCGAAATTTGAGGGAGAGGGCTAGATGATTAAATTGACTTTAATACTTAGAAGAGAAGAGAAGGAGAAGAAGAGACACTCCCCACTCCTTCGGTCATGAATGACCAAGGGATTGCACCTAGAAAGTTACCCTCTGAGGCACAAGTCCAGGCAAGATTGTTTATGGAAGACCAGTGGTCATCCATGCATACCAGTCTCCCCTCTCCATGCCACCAATGTTATCCAAGGGAAAGCAAAAGCGGATACAGCTTGACACCAGTGATGTCGCATCTCATTTCTACAGCTGAGTAAACTGGAACAACATGAAATAAAGTGTCTTGCTCAAGAACACAACACACAAACCCAACACTTTAACCATTGAGCCATGAGCCTTCATAACCTTGCCCAGGCTTGCGCTTCAGAGAGTAACTTTCTAGGTACAATCCCATGGTCATTCATGACTGAAGAGGGTCTTTACCTTTTACCCTTAGTATTTGAGCAGAATTTTATTATATTGATCCCATAAGGATGCAAAGTTGACTGCAATGGGATACAAATAGGATACATAACTTAGAGGTTCATCAAAAAAAAAAAAGGAACAACAGAACAAGTATCAGACTTAAATAAATAAATAACAAATAAACAGATCAGTTTCAAACCTTAGAATGGAATTGATTCGATGGTTAACATCTTCATGCTGCATTTCTCTTACAAGCATGGCTTGTGCTTTATCTGGGGCCTTCACAGAAGTTAGCAGGAACACAGTAGCTAAGAATGGAGTAGTAAATGTTAGTTGATTAGTTTGTTGTATGATGATGATGATTTATATAATTAAGACATATACTGAGTTGTGTTAAAAGTTACAGTATTTTTTAGAAAAAGGAAATTAGTTGATGATGACACAAATGTAAGGATATGAATAGAGCAATAAATAAGTTACAATTGGAAACATGCAATATTCCATATATATGTATATATATATATATATATATAGGTTATGAGAGGTGATGGTGTCAAGAAGACCCAAAGGTATCAGGTAATGCTGAGTAAGTGCTATGGACAGACTATAGTTAAGCTCCAGGTTTGGTGATTATGCAAACGAGGAGTCCAACGTAGGTCATATGTCAGCATGTGTATATATAAAAAAATTAACAGAATGAGATAAAAATGCAAGGCTGTAAAGATTTCAGAACATTTATAAATAAAAGGTTTTACAGCTGTTTCCGGAGTATTTTATATATCCCTTCATCAAAGATGGTGTGAGAAGATGGTTAAGCAATAGTTATTCTAGATAAGATATGAAATATCTAGATATTCTAGATAAGATATTAAGTGGAGGAATGAAAACAGACATGAGATATGCAGGGATATTGTAAATAATGGAACTGAAGATACAATATCCCTGCATATCTCACGTCCATTTTCATTCCTCCACTTCACTCTCTATTTCATATCTTATAACTATTGCTTAACCATCTCACACTGTCTCTGATGAAGGGATATATAAAATATCCTGGAAACAGCTGTAAGACCTTTTATTTATAAATGTTCTGAAATCTTTACAGCCTTGGATTTTTATCTCATTCTGTTAATTCATATATACATATATATATATATATATATATATATATATATATATATATATATATATATAAATATTGTGCTGAGGATGAGAAATTAGCTATTTCACTGCTTTAATCTTGAAATTGGATCAATACTCAATTGACCATGGAGTTTTATTTTGTATTTTTCATTTGCCTGTCTACAACCCGTATTTTTGCAGGAGCTAAAGGTAGTTTATAATGTTTTTTGGCATATTCTTACAACATGTTGGAGCAGGGTTTTTCCTGTTCCCTTATCTAATTATATAATGTATATATATATAATTGTTATTATATATACATATAAAGAGAGAGAGAGAGAGAGAGAAGGAGAGAGGGAGAGATGGTAGACGGGTGCAGACATGGCTATGTGGTTAAGAAGCTTGCTTCCCAACCATGTGGTCTCAGGTTCAGTCCCAATGTGTGGCTCCTTTGGAAAGTGTCTTCTACTGTAGACCTAGGCTGACCAAAGTCTTGTGAGAGGATTTGGTAGGTGGAAATCAAAATGGAATGTACTGATCCTGGAACAGATTGAGAAGGTTCAGGGAAATATCATGGAAGACCATCGTGTAACAATCCAGGAAATTGCTCAAGAAGTGAGAATAAACACAGGCTCAACATATTCCATTCTAACAGAGGATTTGTGCATTCAGAAGGTGTCGGCAAAATTCATCCCCAAGGTGCTGGCAGAGCAGCAAAAGAAACTCTGCATGGAAGTCACTCAGAACATGGTGGACAGCACAAACCATGGTCGAGACATCATGAAAACTATCATCAATGATGATGAGACATGAATCTATGCTCAATGTGTTCAGTCATCTTGCATGAAAACAAAAATTCGATGAGTGCAGACTATGTGTCTGTACTCTCAGCATAATAGCTAAGAACTGATATGGCCCACCAGTGTGAACATTTTCAAGCATGCACAGGAAGGGTGGAGTCACCTCCCACAAAAGATTTTGCCCATGTGATATTAGTTTTGGTGGGAAAAAAAATAAAATCAAGTACTTTTTGACTGCCCCTCATATATTAATTTAAACCATGCTAATATGAAATGAAATGCGAGCGTGCGCGTATATGTGCGTGTGTGTGTGTGTGTGTAAAAGACCGTTTCTGACTGGATAGAATGAACTCACAGAATATTAAATGTTACCAGCTTTAACTTAAGCATGTTTTGGATCAATTTATTTAGACTAATGTTTTGCTGTTTTCATTAAAGTCTAAGGTGTATATGGTACATAAGTTTCAAGTTGAATTTGAGTAACATATAAGATAAGTGCTATGATGTCAACAAAAGCCAGTCTGTTTTTTTTTTTCTTGTAAAAAGCAAGGATGGCATTTTTCATATACAGACTTAACAAGAAAATATGTGTGTCTTACCTGCAGAAGCAGCCAATTCCTGATCACTTTCCAAAATGAGTTCCCATGCTACGGGCATCATATCAACAAAAGTATTTTCGGATAATATTGGTGCTGCCTTAGTCACAACTGCCATTGGGGACTGGGTAAGATTATGTGCCTTAAGGAAATAAAAGTATACATAAAGATAGGGAATTAGAATATGTTGAAGCTGATGTTTTTTTTTTATATGATACATCTCTAAGTCTGTTATTCTTTAAAACATCAAAATTTTAAGTCAATATGTCATCATAACATTTAGTGGAAGATATTGTACAATAATTAGGAAAATGTTAATCTTTTTATGTAATTTGGAGATCCATAAAACTCATTCTCAACTAAAGTTTCCGTAGTATTTAGTGGATACACTAAATAAATAAATAAATATGTCTGTATGTGACTGTGTCTGTCTGTTTGTCTGTATGTATGTATGTATTTATGTATGTCTTTATTCAGTTTTATTTCGAGATTTCTTGCCAATAGAGAAAGAACCGGTTTCTAACCTAGATCCAAGGCTCCTTCATTGGAATTTCAACATCAACAACAGGGTATTTTAGTATGTATGTATATGTGCTGATTTGTATGCTTTGTTTTATGTATGTCTTCTCATGCATATAGTTGCATATCTAGACATGCTCATATATACTTGAATGATAAACTTCTGGAAAGTTTTACAGATTTTTACAGTTCCAGTGATGGATTGGATCTATAGTCTTTGAATCAGCTTTCTCCTTTCTGGTTTTGGGAAGCCTAATTTCTCAAGATTGGTATTTACAGTGTCCTACATGTTCAGTGCCTCAATAATTACTGGTATAAACCTGAACTTGTAATTTGGATAGAGTAACTGCAGATTTCTCAATAATTCAGCGTATGTATGTATGTATGTATGTATGTATGTATGTATGTATGTATGTGTGTATCTATCTATCTATTTTACATATGTATGTGTGTATGTACAGGATGCAATGAATAAACTGTCATCAAAATTATGCAAAAATGAAAATAACACCGACATCTCATTTTAACAGATATAGTTACCAAAATTACATAAAAATATCTTGAAATATTAAAGGGTAAATTTATTCAATAAAATTGCCATTGGCTTCAATTATAGCCTCCAGACGACTTCGGAATCTCCTGCAATTCTTTTGAACAGTCTCCTTGTTTAAGTTGGTGAATGCTGCCATAATCCTTGCCTTCAGGTCATCTTTGTTGTTACAAGGAGTTTTGTTGGTCTCTCGCTCAACTGTGCCCTACACATAATAATCAAGGGGGTTGCAGTTTGGGGAGTTAGGTGGCTAGATGTTAAGGGTGATATGGTCGCAGAAATTGTCTGACAGCCATGACTGGGTTCTCCTGCTTGTGTGGTATGGTGCAGAGTCCTGTTGCAAGACACAGGGTCTTCCAGCGGCCACCCTCTTGACCCAGGGCAGCACTATCTCCTCCAGGCACTTGATGTAGGCCTCTGTGTTGAGTCTGAGGCCATGTGGGAAGATGAATGGAGGCATAACATCGCCATTACTAGTGATCACTCCAAACACCATGATGTTGACTAGAAGTTTGATTTTTATCACTCTCAGTACATGTCCTCAGACTGACACCCTAACACTCTGAAATGTTCGTATTGGAGCTTCCGGTACAAATGCCAAGCAGTACAGCATGTCAATTCCAAATACCTGGCAGAGTGAAATGCATCATGTTGCTGTTTTTCTCACAGATGGTGCCCAACTGATCCTTGTGTACTGTGTCATGGACAAAATTAAAAACAAACAATGCACATGCACAAAATAAAAAAATATAAAATGGCGACAATTTACCAATCACACACTGTATATAACCCACCAATACATATTCTAATGTGTTCTCCTGTTATCTCATCACTAACATAATAATCTCTGATCTTTAGAATTATCTGAATATACTCCAAACTCTGTCACCAAAATCTGTCTCCAGTTTTTGCATTTTTGTTTTCCCTCAGTATATTTCCACACAAAACATTTCATGATGTCCTTTATTCTGAAGAATGGTATGTTAATAAGTTTTCTTTTGACCTAAATGCTTCTACAAAATTGCTAACTACTAATTGTCAAGTTTTATTTTTCAACTACAACAATCTCTCTCATCCTTTCTATGATTCTAAGTGGAGAGCTTGTGAGTATAAAGAGAAGTGCCATTCTTCTTAGGGCACTAGTACAAATGATAAGATCAATAGTGCTATAATAAGAAAGTGTGAAGTAAAAATTTCATTGATGGTAATTACCTGAGTGGTGACATATTTAACAATTGGTAATGGTTCAGCTTTTGCCTTGTGTGGCTTTTCTTCTTTCTTCCAATGTGGAGAGCTTAATTTTAATTTAGAGAGGGATACGTCTGATTTAATTTTCTCAAGGAGAGGAGTGCTCTCCCTTCTACGAGTGGGCGATGCTTGCTGAAAAAGGGACTCCTGGAAAAGACAAATGTAGCAATTGTCATAAGTAAATTAAATTTAAACCAAGATTTCATGGTAAAATAAAGCTCATATTTTATATAATGTAACACAAACACACTATAAAAATAACTTTTACACCAAATTTTTTACAAATTGCATGAGTAGGTGGCTTCAGTAAAGTTCTAGATTTACTGGAATTACAAGTATTTTTAAGAGAACATGCCAGTCTTAACAATTAAGTAAAATAACATAGATTAATTTATTTAACATGTCTCTTAACCCATTAGCATTTAAATTGATCATATCAGGCTCAAATATTCCACCTGTTTTATGTTAATCTTTTTTTCTTCTTTTTTTTTTTTTTGTAATTTACATGAATTATGGATCACAACAAAATAAATCTGTGACCTGTTTTTTACTTCTAACGAGCAGTAATTTCCTTTCAGTTATGCAAAAATATCTTTAAGAAGTGTGTAACCATTACATTTTTCATATGTAACCTTATCCTTTATGAGCTATTGATAGGATTGATTATGCATTGATAAATACTGCTGACCACAAAAAGTGCAGTAGTTAATTTATTACAAATTGAGTTGGGAAATAAAACATCCTATGATAAGAGTTACAATTAACCGATTTGACAGGGTTAATAGTAAACTGGATGCTAATATGCTTAATGCAGTGATGAATGAAAGTGATTATCTAAAAGACTTGGCAGGGGAGGCAACAATAGAATTTAAATGAATGAAAATTAATTGAATATAGAATGCATTAGGGGAGGAGGAGAAAACGGTTTAGTATAACCTGGTTCATCATGACCGCAGAACTGAATTTCAGGTATTTCATTTTCAACAGCTTAGCTGTACTAACCGTACCCAGGAAGTGGAAGAAGTGCAGTATTTTTATGGAAAGTACTTGGGAATTTATAATTGATGACTGCTTCCTTAATTTGCGGTGCTAAGTACACATCATTCCATGGATCTTGAGAAGATAGTCCAATATTCCAATATGTCTTAATTTGAATTACTACACGAGGAAGAAGACTTCTGATGTTCCAATAGCATAAAACTGTATTTTCCAGCATATAAGTTGAATTTTCCAGACTAAAATTTACAACCAAAAAGGTAGGTTGACTTATATGCCAAGATGACGTTGAAAGACCAAAAATTCCATGTGAAATGTAGCAGGATTTGGAAAGGTGATGATGATGATGTTTGAATGCTTACAGTTCATGCTTACACTACACATTAACTTGTATATTGGAAAATACAGTAGGTTATAGGTAAGTGTATAATTCTTGCATGATTTAACTCATAGATACACATACATACAATAAAGAATGCATAAATAAAATCAATATGTAAAGAATACATTGTCATCCTTACTACATATTTACTATTTGTAAAGAACATACTTTTCTTTTGAGTTTATCCTTCTGCAATGTAGAACTCAGTTCAACTACTTTATGAGGTTTCTTCACTTCAACTTCTTTTACAGATTCATATATTTTTTTTACTGCTGTGATTAAGCGTGAACAACTGCGCCGCTGTCGCTCATAACAATATGGGTGACAATAATTTTGGTGAGTACAAATGAAATTAGACAAATTGGCAAGTTGGACAACAATCTGAAAAAAAAAAGAAGAAAGAAATTCATTACATAAAATAAAGCAACAATACTGACTGGTGTTAACTAAGTACTCAACCATATTGTATAGAAGAAAGTGCACAATACACTGAATCAACAATAACATTAATGGTGCTTGTTTTAATGTCCGTTCTAGCATGGTTTAGACAGAAACTGATTTTGAAGCATGCCAGGATGGAGTAGGGATGCTAAATGATGATGAAAACGATGCTCTCTTTCTCTCTCTCTCTCTCTCTCACACACACACATACACACAGACACATGCAGTCTGACGAAGCCAAGCAAGCCAAAACATTTCCCTTCTTAAATGTTACTAAATATGTACTACGACTAAAACTTCTGAGAAACAATTCAGTTTAATATTAAACTTTTTTAACATTTAAGGAGGAAAAAACAAAGATATGATGATGATGATGATGATGATGATGATGATGGTAGTGTGAGAAAGGTGGTTCAGCAATTTCTTGCTGAACAACCTGCACCAGATGATTTGTTAACAATGATCAAATGTATGTGTTATACATCAGCTCACTCCCTCCATCAAATCGACATTGCCTGTGTGGGCGCACACTGTACCATACATCAAGTGTTGAAGTGATCACAGACCAACATGAGATGGAGAGTTTTACTCAAGAACACAACGCACCACCTGGTCCAAGAACTGGAACCATGGTCTTGCGATTGAGAGTGCAACATCCTAACCATTAGGTCATGTGCCCTCATAGAAATAAAAGTTCAACATACATCTATAGATAAATTCAATGATATATTCAATTTATAAAAAGATTTCTAAAAAATCATTGCAAAACATTCAATTGATGTCATCTTACTTTAATCCATGGCATATTTTGACCCAAGTTTTTCTCGTCGTAGGCATCTTGATCAGTGTGACTTTCTTGTGCTTCATGGTCACTAGTAGCTTGTTGTGAATCACCGCCTTCCATTTGTTCCTCTTCTAAAAACTTTTTATCTGACCGGATAGACTGACTACTAATCTTTCTGGAACGTATGCTTCCAAACCGCTTGATACCTGACAATCAATAAAAGAAAGGTTTCAATAAATGTATTGAGTGCATGTGTGTGTGTGTGTGTGCATGCGTACATTATAAGATGTTCTAATAAGGCATCAAACTAGCAGAATCATTAGCATGCTGGACAAAATGCTTAGTAGCATTTTATCTGTATTTACATTTTGAGTTCAAACGCTGCCTTTCATATTTTCAGGGTTTATAAAATAAGTACAAGTTGAGCACTGGGGTCGATGTAGTCAACTAGCCCCCTCCATCAAAATTTCAGGCCTTATGCCTATAACAATTTCAAGAAGCATAGAAGATCTGAAGAACATAGTGGCACGACAACTAACAATTGATGCAGGTAGTTTATTCCAGGCTTCAGCAATTCTGAACATGAAAAGATGTCACATATTTCCCAATAATCATTGAAAATTAATTTGGACTCATACTTAAGAGAAGGCAGTCAAAGATCTCAGTCAATGACAATCTTTATTGTGTTAGTTCAACATATAATCATTGTCCAGAGATCCATAATGGTTATCCTTCACTGGTGCAATTTTCATCTGTCTATTCACATACAATTATTTTACTTGGTTTGCAGATCTAATTGATGGTTGTAGTGTAATATCACCCAGACAAGTGAGATCTCATTTAATTACGATTGCAAACAATGGTTGTTGCTCGACTAGCTTCTTTACATCTAGAATTTCCAGGATTTTGCAAAAGCATCTGCATTTATAAGGGCTGTTATTGTCTAGCTGTTGCTTGATTAAGCAAAACAATGAACAAAAGTTTTCCAGCCATCATCACCCAACTTTTAATCAAACAGTGGAAGAGTAAACTAATCAATGATGTCCATCCTTTCTTTATGATAATAGGATGTAACCTGAATGAGATTTAGCTATTTCTAGTAAATCAGGTTTCCCTTCTTGGCTGTTCTTTAGATGCCACTGCTCTCAGTCATATAAAAAAGAGAGATTGTGCTAGAATTACAAAACATTCTCTAGGTAGTATGAAAATGCTTCTTACTCTTACACATTTGAAAAGTCAGCTGAATGTAGCAGAATCCTTTCCTATCCTGTAGTTAGGTACTTTGTCTCTGACTCTGTTGTTGTTGATGGATTTGTCAAGGTAAGATAAAATCTTCTAATACTTCTTTTTTTTAATATTTTTACTGACTCTTCAGAGGGCCTCAGTAACAAGATGTTATCTTCACATCTAAGACTTGGCTTGAATACTTGCAACAGAATAGACTCAACTAAAGCCATCCATGTGCTGGATTGTGGTATTAAATAGAGTGATGAATTAAAGCTGCTACTCAAGATAAGGCATGGTCCCTCTCATAAATTTCTACACAGTTTTCATTTCCAATATTTCACCCATAAAGCTTTTGGTTGACCTGAAAATCCCATAAATCTAACTGCCCCTACATTATCCATTTGCTTCTTAGGGAAGATGGTAACACCACCATTTCTGAATCAATGTTAAAAACTGACCAAGTAATAATATATCATTTAAAATTAAACATTAGCTATCCTATCTTTGCCCTGTTCCTTTCTCCATAACAAATTGGTTACTATGGGTTTCTTTAGATCAATAAATATGAAAAACCTGGAAAGAGGAAAAAAAATTATGTACTTACTCCCGCCTTCTTGCCTTTTCAACCGGAAACTCCTATTGTGACGGAAACTTGAATTATGCCCAGGACCAGAACTTCGTCTAAAATGCTTCAGTAATTTCTGGCGACCTTGGGCTAGTCTTCTCCCTATTGGAAGGGAAATTTACATGTTAAATTGCACTGATCAAAAGACACCTTTCGATAAATTACTAGTAACATTCTATTGATGTTAACAATCATATGATAATGTTTTTTTGTTAATTACTATAAAAAAATTTCAGTTGTGATAGTAAAACGTTCTATTTTATGATGATAACCCAGAAAACCTTTCATATAAACTAAAAGAGAAAAAAAGAACAAAAAAAAAGGAATAGAAAACCAGTCCGTTTCAAAGCACGAAAATGTAAGTCCAACATTCTTGAGTGTTCAAATGTAAAATTTGGACATGTGATATTTGCTATATTTTTTTGATGAAAGAAAAATTATCAAAATATGAAGAAACATAAAAGAAAGTTCTAAGAAATATTGAAGAATATATTTAACAAAAATACCAGGTACTGAGACACACACAAAAAAAAAAGGAATAAGAAATGGGCTATACATGATAGTTGAAATAAAGAAAACTATATATGATATTTTAATACACTCACACACGCATATATATATACACAAAATATATCAAAATATATCTCTAGATGTGTAAGTTTAGTACCATGATTAGAATATAGCTCTCCAAATTATACAAATATATTATTAACTATATATATATATATATATATATATATATATATATATATATATATATATATATATATATATATATTTGCACTTATCAGGTTTACTTATTAATGTCTATTGATTAAACTGGAAATATGTTCCTCTTCTGCAAGTAAAAAAAAAAAAAATGAAGTTTATAATAATTAAGTCTTGTGTATACAGCATCCATATAGAATTGGTATGAATGTCTTTCGACAGCATCTGGAAAATATAAACTACTGGTGCATTATGTTTTCCATCTAAGTATATATGAAATAATAAAGAGGGGAGGGAAGAAAAAACAAAACAAATGCACACAAACACAAAAACTACCATGAAAAAAATATTATATTACACATCTTAGATGTGAGTTAAATTCAAGTAAGGAAATTTCGTATCACCTAAAAAGAAAATAAAAACTGAACTATTTAAAAAAAATTAATTAAAAAATACTAAAAAACAAAATGATTATTGTATCATGATAAAACATAATGAAAACTTAAAGTTATTAACTTAAAAGAAAGAAGTTGATAAACTGAAAATTTAAAAGAAAACTATAACTGAAGTTGGTCTTTTCCATAAGAGAAAAGTGAAAAATAGATTTAATTGTATGATGAGCAAAATACACATGAATGATGTTTCGAGAGAACCAAGTACTAAAATCAAAGATAAATAAAAACAATAAAGTTACTTGATCAAATATCTCATTAAATATTAGTATTTTATAGAATAATAAATATTAGTACATTTTGATAAGGTAAAATTGCACTATAGAACAGGGAAATAAATCTTATTACAGTCATGTCTTTAAAAGGGCATTAGCAGTTGAAGTGAAATCAAATGGCTCCTACCACAAGTTGACACCAGGCTGCAGAATCAGTTTATCAGATGCTTACCTCCTTCTCAATCGTGTTCGCCACAATTTATAAAAAGGATTTTAGAATTGTAGCTCTGTTTTTTTTTTAACCATGTGCAATTTATGGATAAAAATATACAAATGATATAAAGTGACAGTTGAGCAAATTATGTGAACTCCACCAATATTTACTAGTTTAGGGATGGGGGAGAAAGAAGTACAAGCTGGAACTTTATCAACAGAAAAAAATATCCAACTCAAGAACAGAAAAATTAAGTAAGATAACACTAAGCAAACTATAAACTGTAAATATTCATGAATAAGAAAGGTGAGAGAAAAAATATTTTAGAACAAGAGAAAAATTTGGAAACCAAAGAAGTGCTCAATATTTGAATATAAGATTGCATTAAAAAAACATTGGCATAAAAGAAAATGCAAGAAACTAGTAATAAATAATATATATATATATATATAAATACACACACACGCACACACACAAAGCTGATGAGCACTCTATCAGTGGTTGAAGTAGTATCAGAGTGAATCGGCATCTTTAAATTAATAAACACTACTAATGCATTCAGTGTTTTTCTCATATTGGTACACCCATATTTATGTGGATGAAGATGATGATGATGATATATATATATATATATATATATATATATATATATATATGTATGCATGTGGGTCTGTGTGAATGTTTACTAAACTATGCTATGTGTGTGGACAGTGATGTCACGTGTGGTTGGGCCACAATCAGTGAAGTCTGTTGAAGTTTCCTGTCAACAAATCATCCACAAGCTCTTATTTCAAATTCATCTAGAATCTAAAATCTTTTACATGAAAAACAACTAAAGATTGGTGCCAGGAAGTACATCTGGCTATAAAAGTCCAACCTGAAATTTACTTCCCTCTAAACCAGACATTTAATGAAACTAAAGGAAGAATGATAACACACACACACAACAAACATATAATCAAAGGGTCTATTACTGAAATATTATACGAAACCAAGAGAATTGTTTCTTAATTCACTTTAGAAAGTAATAAAGACAAGAAAAATAATGATGTGAGATGTAGGGTTTACAGAGGGAGTTAACTCCGAAACAAAAGAGGGGCTATAGCTAGATCTTTCTGTTCCAAAAATATTTTAAGATGTTGACATCATAAGAACTTATAAACTTTCGAGAGAATGTGAAATAATTCTCTTTGGAACTGGATCTTGAAGCAAATATAAAGCTATAAATTATAGCATGTAAATATTGGGTTGAAAAATCCTTTTGGATAGAAAAGGTCAAAGGCTACCCATGGGATTCAAACCCTCATCTGCTAACATTTTCATGTTATTTATTTAAAGCTTTATATGTGCTCCGAGATCCACTTCCAAAGATAATTATTTCACATTTCCTTGAAAGTTTATAAATTATTACATCAAGAGCAGACAATTCTCACTGGAAAGAACAAAGTTTCTAAAACAGATTGAGAAATTTGAAGGATTGCTTTGATTCAATGGTAGAACAGCTGCCATGTCTACAGGAGAAGTTGAGATGTGGGTTTGAGTCCCACAGGAAGTCTTCAACTTTTCCTATCTAAAGGGGTTTTTAATCCAATATTTATACACTTTCATTTATATCTTTATATGTGATTTGCAATCCAGTTACAAAAAGAATTATTAAGCAAAATATTTCTTTGAGGCATAGAATTCTTAGCACGATATCAAAGTTGTCACTAAGCAGCTGTTAAAGATTATGGTTCATATTTCAATTATTAATATAATGACTTGTGTTATTCATATCTTGACTTCAACTTCTCATGGTATTTATTTTGTAATTTATCACCTTAAGATTCAATTGACATTATACTGCCTCTATTGAAGCATCACCATTATATTTATACTTATGGCGAACACGAAAAAGCATTGATAACATCTCAGCAAAACAGTCATCAACTTGGTGTCAATTCCAATTGAAAACCACTTCACTCACTTCAACTGCTTTATGCCCAAAGAGACAAGTCTTCAATTTCCCTTCTCTATTCATGATATTTCTGACACTTCGTTACTTTATTGGAATACATCATTATCATGATTAAGGCAGCAAACTGGCAGAATCATTAGCACACTGGGCAAAATGCTCAGTGACATTTTGTCTGCCTTTATGGTCTGAGTTCAAATTTGCCCTTCATCCTTTCAGGGTCAATAAAATAAGTATCAATTGAGCACTGGGGTTAATGTAATCAACTTAGCCTCTCACCTGAAATTGCTGGCCTTGTGCCAGAATTTGAAATCATCATCATCATCAGCATTATATATCATGTGATATTGTTCTGGCTCTCTCTGTTCTGAGTTTATATCTTACTGAAGTTAACTTTTGTTCTACAAGGGTCCAGTGAAATAAAGTACCAAGTACAAGGTTGGTGGTTTTAACTAAACATCCTCCCCTCAAAATTATCTTGAGCCTTAAATTAGATCCAATTATTAAATATTATTTAACTCTAGAATCAAAGGTCTTCAAGCCAAGATAATCTCATATTTTTCCAAGGTGGGGCTCATCAGTATAGTCTTTTAAAAACATGCTATGGCACTTTTTGAGGGTTATTTGGATGCTATTCTTAGCAGCTCAAATGACTACATAGCAACTCCCTTACTAGCTCTCATTAGATGCTATTTTAGTGGGTGAATGCTGCAGTATTGTTTCTTGACACAAAGAATATCACAATCTCACTTTCTATCCTGAACAGGACATTTCATAAGTTGCATTAGTCACTGAGAAAAGTATGAATGTCATAAATGCACATCATTTACAATTGACGGATATTTGTCCTCATCTTGTTTGTTGTTAACACGTTTCAGTCAATATACCCTCCAGCCTTCATCAGGTGTCTTGGGGAAATTTTGAACCTGGGTTCTCATTCCTAAGGTATTTTTCGATGTTGTTGTTGCTGTTGTTATCATTATTACTATTACTATTATTATTATTATTATTATTATTAGTAGTAGTAGTAGTAGTAGCTGCGCTCTTAACCACTACGCCATATGCAACTGCCCGGTGTGCCCATGCTTTCAGATGGCACTGTCAAGCATTCCTGGTGAGAAGGGTGACTAGAAACCTAGAACAAAAAAATACCTTGTCAAAAGCACAGACGAACCTAATGTAGAATCAATGACTAGATAGCACCAGTGTAGGGACTTGGAATTCTGAGTTAATGTCTGTAAGACCACTGGGATTGAGCATTCTTAAAGCATGTCTCTGGAAAACATGTGAGTTGTCTTGGAAGGCATCTAGACTTAGAAGGAACTCTGAGCAAAAAGCCTTACCTGCTCGTGAGTGTCTGTGAAGAGGCAAAGGGTAAGAGAGTGAAATTTGATAGTACATTGGGGAGGAAGAGAACTGGAGATCATCTAACCCTATTCATTCTGAAGAAAGCATGATGATACAACAAACCCAAAACTCTGAGAGAACTGTCACTGACATGGCTACAGCATGTGTCACAACAAGTGGTGGTTGTATCTGATGTCTCCAACCCTCAGCCATGAGGATTGGAATATTCATTCATGTAACTTCAAGATAATCAATTCTATTTGCTTCATATTTCCTGTTTGATGCACACTCATACACATATCATAGAGTGGTGATAAACTGATAAAGTAAGACTAATATAGGTATATCCCTTCACACACACATTTTTGATACCTGATCGCAATTAATATTCTGAAAAGAAATAGCTTCCACAAGGCTGACTTGATAGCAACACACTAAAACCATTTATGTTTACAAGATATTTTCATTCTCACTGCATACACAGATGCACAGTATAAACAATAATAATTAAGAAACAGGAATGGAAAATGATGCCATAATGGACAGAGAGAAATAAAAAAAAAATGCATAGACTAAATAAAAACAATATCCATATATAGAAAGCAAGCCGAAGTTGATAAAAATAAGGAATAAAATTTTATCTTTAATACAATATATATCATTTCCAACAGATATC
This sequence comes from Octopus bimaculoides, assembly GCF_046866305.1. Classification (NCBI taxonomy): domain Eukaryota; kingdom Metazoa; phylum Mollusca; class Cephalopoda; order Octopoda; family Octopodidae; genus Octopus; species Octopus bimaculoides. The sequence continues at coordinate 124,090,424 of NC_142929.1, read as the reverse complement.
ATTTAAAAGATTATCATAGTAATTTCAATACATGTTTTAGCATACTTTCAGGAAATTTATAAACTATCACAATATTTTTAAATACACACATTATGATACGATTTAAATGAGTGTAGACATATTTCAAACACAGTACAGTATTGACAAAGATATAACCCATTTACAAAGCATATCATTTACAAGGCTATAAATTCTGTTTTCAACAAATTAACACATATAATTTCATTATCTCTTATCAGTTTCAACAGAAGAGGAACACTAAAAGAAAGACTAGCAGTTATAAAACTAACTACAGTGGATAAATTGATGTCTGAAATTGTGTCAAAAATGATTTTATTGCTAAGATAACTTGAGCAACAAAAACAGTAATTGTGTAAAAACTAAGCACTAAAAAATTGACTAATTTGATCATTTAAGCAACTGTTTCTTAATTCTTATTCATTATTTTCATATCTTTTCAAAAGGTTTATTTGTCAATGACTTTCATGACCTCACTTAATAGAAATTCCCAGTTAAAAAAAAACAAAAAAACAAACTCATTGTTAATCTTTATTAATTAATGAATAAAATCTATCAAACAAGTGGATAATTTCTTGCTGCTAAAATGTCATATTTTTATGTAGTTGTCTTGTAGCAAAGTCTTACCATTTCTATCATCTAGTTGAAATAAAAATATAGTTAGCTAATCAAAATAAAATTTCCTAATTTAGTTTTCTTCATATTTCAGTCTAGACAAATGGCAAGTTGTCTTTCCAACACCATTTAATATACACCAGATTCTACAGAGCTTACATAGTTTTAAACTCTCCCTGAAAATGAAAACACCAATTTAATCTTATTATTTCAAACACAAATTAGTCTATATTAACTAATAATAATAATAATAATGATAATAATAACACCAACAATAATAATGATAAATTTCAATATAAGTCTATCGTACAAGAAAGTAAGACACAAAGTTATCAGACATTCCAGATCACATTTAAATGAATACAATTTCAAAGCTTATTTATTCTAACTTTTCTTTTATTTAATAAGTATTCCATGGAATTAGAGCATCACATTAGAAAAATTACTTCAAAACACTTAATTGAAGATTATCTGAAAAGTTAGAAGTGACACTTAAGCAAAATAATGAATGTGCAAGAGAAATTTCAATGTGGCTTATTTGGGGAATTAATGAAAAAAAAAAAAAATAATAATAATGGTGAAGTTGATTTAATTTTTACGATTATAAATGGCAGACTATTTACTTTATTAAACTCTCTCAAAAGGCTTTGATCATTAATTTCTCAAAGTATAATTTTTTTGTCAATAATCATCCTATCAAAACCTAAAATAACTGCTCCATATTCGTATTAAAATTTTACTATCATTTCAGTGTTTTATCAGATAATTAATGTGTTTATAAGCACATCAAATTCAATAATATTCAGCCCCAAAACAATACTATGCATTCTTCAAAGATTTTTACATACAACATATAAAATATTTGTTTGGAATATCATTCCTTTGTGCAGAGCTATATGTCAAACTCAAAGAAAGAGAATGGTGTATAACTAAGACAGCATGTACAGCTAAGGGAGTATGTAAAGCTAAGACAGTATGTTTATTGAATTGCTATTAATTCTCTTGCAATAAAATTAAAATATTTCTTAGCATCTGAATATGACAAAATTCTGAAAAGTTTGAATGCTTACAGAACTTTAATCATGTATATCCACATGTGTGTATGTGTGTGTGTGTGTGTGTGTGTGTGTGTGTGTGTGTGTGAGTGAGTGAGTGAGTGTGCGTCTGTATATATATATATATATATACATATATATATATATATATGTATACCCACACACACACATATATACATATACAGATATGCCTACATAATACAAAATGAAATATGTTGACACAGCTGATGCAGTGAAGCATGAAACAAACCTGCCAATTCTAGCAGTTTCAAAGGATGTTAACATCTAATGCCTACCCACCACTCTATGATGGAAACTGGATAGGTAATATAAATTGAAAGAAGGTTCACACCACCAACAAAACATAAATCATTTTTAAACTGCTACAATCTAATAACTGGACAACTGCTTCATGTATTGGACATGTAGGGACTGAAAATACAACAGGCACACCTTGGATCATCCTTGAAAAAATTCCAGTCTGGGGATTTAT